>NC_138168.1:26100011-26401760 GCF_964165515.1 Mesoplodon bidens
TTACTGCTGAGTAGATCCATGGTATGAATGTACCACCGTTTGTTTAATCATTTACCATTAAAGAACGTCTGTTTCCAGTTTTTGTCTATTACAAACAAGGTTGCTATAAATATTCGTGTACTACTATATAAACGTTTGTGCATAGGTGTCTGTGTTTGATAAGCTTTCACTTATCTAGGATAAATACCCAGGAGTGTGCTTGCTGGGTCACATGGTAAGTATATGTTTAACTTCACAAGAAACTGTCAGATGGTTTTCCAGAGTGGCCTCACCATTTTATATCCCACTAAGCAACGTGTGAGAGTTTCAGTTGATTCCTATCCTTTCCAACAATTGGTATTGTCAATATTTTTAATTTTAGCCATTCTACTTCGTGTGTAATAGTATCTCCTCATGGTTTAATTTGTACTTCTCTAATGGCTAACAATGTTGAACTTCTTCACATACGCTTATTTGCCATTCACATGTTCTCTCTGGAGAAATGGCATTCAAGTCTTCTGCCCGCTTTCTAATTACAGACAGTCCCTGACTCAGGATGGCTCAACCTAAGATGTTTTGAGTTTCACAACTGGGTGAAAGTGACACATGTTCAGTGGGAATTGTACTCCCCAGTTTGAATTTTGGTCTTTTCCCAGGCTAGTGACAGGCAGTATGATGCTGTCTGTCACAAAGCCCTGTGGTGAGACCAGGTGAGAATGGCGGGATTGGAGATACACAAACCGTAGCCAGTCTTCAATTCACAGATCACTCCGTTTCTTACACACAATTAACACGCAGCACAGGTTAGTCAAAGCAGAGAAAATAGAAAGGGGTAAGGCACCGACCGCCCCAAGGAGAAGTCCCGAAAGGAGGCATCTCAGCACAAGCAGCGGTCTCCGGTCCTTCCCTCGGCTCCAACAGGAACTCGGGCAGGTCCAGCTGGAACATCTCTCAGCAGCGTGGAGTCGGGTTCTCCCGTGAAGAGCTCAACTCAGCGGATTCTTTTGGGCCTCTCACTGTTGTGGCCTCTCCCGTTGCGGAGCACAGGCTCCGGACGCACAGGCTCAGCGGCCATGGCTCACGGGCCCAGCCGCTCCGCGGCATGTGGGATCCTCCTGGACCGGAGCACGAACCCGTGTCCCCTGCATTGGCAGGCGGACTCTCAACCACTTCTCCACCAGGGAAGCCCCAGCGGACTCTTTTTAAGGAGTCTGCCAGTACGGTGTACGGTTACACCCCTGGGGTCTTGTCTCTCTTAAGTCACTCCTTCCTTTCCTCTGACTTATGTTGCGAAGCAAATATCTTATGTAAAGGAACACTCTTCATTTATCCCTCTGAGACACTCGCGGTCCTACACTGGACGTTTCAAAACAACTAATATGGAAGCTTACCTTGACCACTGTGACTATTTAGAACCACATAACATAGCTTAAAATAGCTTAACTCCTAAAAGTTTCACACAGGATGAATAGGCATCCTAACACAAAAGGAATCGCATGATAACATATACTGTCTCCTGATGCTGGACAGAGGCAGCCACTCCCTGTCAGCCACACCACCAGGGTAAACACCCGATACACTTACAACCATTCCGTACCCACACAACCATTGTTTTTTCACTTTTGGGAAACTATTCAATAAGTTACATGAGACAGTCAACACTTTATTGTAAAATAGGCTTTGCATTAGATGATTTTGCCCAACTGGAGGCTAATGTAAGTGTTCTGAGCACACTTAAGTTAGGCGAGGCTAAGCTATGATGTTTGCTAGGTTAGATGTATTAAATTCATTTTTTTTTTTTTTTTTGCGGTATGCGGGCCTCTCACTGTTGTGGCCTCTCCCGTTGCGGAGCACAGGCTCCGGACGCGCAGGCTCAGCAGCCACGGCTCACAGGCCCAGCCACTCCGTGGCATGTGGGATCTTCCTGGACCGGGGCACGAACCTGTGTCCCCTGCATCGGCAGGCGGACTCTCAACCACTGCGCCACCACGGAAGCCCTTAAATGCATTTTTGACTTAAAATATTTTCAACTTATGATGGGTTTAATCTGGATGTAACCCAATCATAAGTTGAGGAAGGTCTGTACATTGTTTTACTGTCAAGGTTAACAAGTTCTTGATATATTCTGAACTGTAAGTTCTTTGTCAGATATATGATTTTGCAAATATATGCCCACTTACACCACTTTTATTCAACATAGTACTATAAGTCCTAGCCAGACATTAGGCAATAAAAAGAAATAAAAGGCATCCAAACTGGAAAGTAGAAAGTAAAATTGTCTCTGTTTGCAGATAATATGATTTTTATGTAGAAAACCCTATAAAGATTCCACACACACACACACACACACACACACACACACACACTGTTAGAACGAATAAATGAATTCATCAAAGTAGCAGGATGCAAAGGCAACACACAAAAATCAGTTGCATTTGTATATGCAAACAACAAACAAGCTGAAAAGGCAGTGAGCAAAACCAAATAAGCAAGAACAGAGAAAGTTACAGGAGGAAGTGATTCCCTGCAGATTTGTAGGGAGGAGACTGGCTTGAACAACTCAGCCCAGGAGCTGATCATCACCGCAAAGCCGGCTCTCCGGGGAGGCTGCGTAAAGACGCCCAGCCTTCCAGAGACCAGCCCTTCTGACAAAGCACAGCCGCCTTCCTGAGCAGACAGGCAAACTCTGCAGAGAAAACGCAGGGCAGCCGCTGAGCAGCCTGAATTGCCATTCAAAGGAGAGGTGGTTTCTCTCCTTCTCTTTCTGCCTGAGCAAGTGGATTTGCATTTCCACTGTTTATGTGTCTTAAAAGCCAACATTTTCAGTGTGTTTTGGGTGTGGGAAATGATCAGCCCACAACTGGCACGTTGAGATTATCTCTCAGGCGAGGCATTTCCTTCGAGACCAAACCATTTGTACAGTTTTGTTATTTCAGACCTCACGTTGTCTGGCTGCTGGGGAACAGAACAGGAGTAAACTGACGAACATCCTCAGGAACGTGAGAACCAGTTTCGGCGCCTGGTGAGAGTGAAAGCTGGATCTGGGTTAGCACCAGGCAGAGCACACCTGCCTGCTTCACCCTTCCCCAGGCTCCATCCACGTCTGTGTGGCCCCGGGCAGGGGTGAAGCTTGGGGTGATTGCGTGTCACACACGTGCCCCTTCACCCCCTGCCTGCTTCCCAAAAGGGCCTCCTGCTCCTGCCACGGACAGTAAACCCTGCTCGGAGTAGAAGGGCAGAAAATGGCCTTTTCCTGAGCCAAACCCAAAAGGAACCCAAACTTGGTGTAAAATATGTGGGCGCACTTCCTGTTTCAGTTACCCTAGGAGGGGTTCATGATCCTCTCACACACTCCTGATGCCTCTCCCCTTCCCGTCATCAATCTTCATGGCCTTAGACTGTTTTCCTGAGGGTTAGGCAGTAAGCTTAAAAGTACAGACACACTCATCGGTGAAAGAAATGTAGTTGGCCTACATAAGCTGCAAAATGAACTTCTTGTGTGATGTTTGGTGATTATATCCCTACAGGTGAAGGCTTGAACTCAGGGTATTGGAGAAGTTTTACTGAAAATGGATAGATGTGTGAGTGGGTGGGTGGATGGATGGAGGGATGGATGGGTAGATGGATGGATGGATAGCTGGGTGGGTGGCTGGATGGATGGATGAATGGATGAAAGGATGGATAGATGGTGGGTGGGTGGATGGATGGATGAATGGATGAAAGGATGGAGGGATGGTGGGTGGGTGGATGGATGGATGAATGGATGAAAGGATGGAGAGGTGGTGGGTGCGTGGGTAGGTGGATGGATGGATGAAAGGATGGATAGATGGTGGGTGGGTGGATGGGTGGATGGATGGATGAGTGGATAGATGGGTGGGTGGATGGGTAGTTGGATGGGTGGGTGAGTGGATGGGTGGGTGAGGTAAAAAGAGAGCCACAGCAGGCTCAATGACCCCTTGAAGCCCCTGCCCAGTGAGCGGTGGGGGGAACCTACTAGCCTTCCTGTCTTTAGTGTCCTGTAGGAAAATCTAGTTCCTCCCTGGCCCTGGCCCTGATGACCAATGCACAAGTGACAACCAGGACTTGGAACACCCTTGACCACACTGACATCTGTGTCTCTGCCTTAGCAAGAACATGGTCTCTCTCAAGAAAGAAAGATAGTAATAGGAAAAGGACCTCAGCTGAATAAAGACACAGAGCTATTCAGTTTCAAGGCCAAAATCAACCAACTACCACTGCCCTATTCTTATTTTTAAAGTGATTTGTCAGAATAAAAAAAATTAAATTAAATTAAATTAAAAATTAAATTTAAAAAAATTTTAATTAAAAAAAATTCTGTTTACTGGCCCTGAAGCATCTCTTCCAATCCCAGCAGGGACAGAGCTTGGGTGTTAGAACAGCGTGCCAGGCCGAGCCCCTTCCCAGCCACTGGGCAGCATCCCTGCTCACTTCTCAGACCCTGGCTCCTGCTGGGCTTCCCAGTGGGTGGGAGCCGAGCTGGGGTCTGGGACCTGCTTCCAGGCCACCAACCTGAGGTCGGTGGTTCTGGGGCATCAGGCAGCAGGACCCCTGATGGAAACGGAGCCGTGTAGAAAAGAACTGGACGCCAGGGACTCTGGACAGGGCCCACTCTCCTCTCCCCAGCTCACCAGGGAGCTCTTCTGGCTTCAGATCAGCTCTTGCCCCAGACTTTTTCCAGGTTCTGAGCTGGCAGGTAAGGTGGGCTCGTGTCCCCTGGGGGCTGACCACTGAGTCCCATGGGGCCTTCTTGGAAGGAGCTCCCACACGTTTCCTTTTCCTTCCTCTTTTCATTAGTTCTCCATCCTTATACTCTGTCTTATGCTCTGGTCCTAAATGCTTCCCTCTTTCCAGCATCTGCTGGATGGTAAGCATGGGGCTAATCTTCCCTATTAATCTGCCCCTGGCTGCCCCTCCACACTCCCAGCCCCTCGGGGGGTCTGCTGGACCCAGCATCCTCCCCTGAGAAGAAGTGATTGGGCCGGATGCTGTCTGAGCTTCCTCCCAGCCCTGGCATTTTCTGTTAAAGGGTGGGTGGTATGTTCTTCCTCAGATCCTCAGAGCCAAGATCCTGCTCTTCACGCCTCCTGGGCACCGTGGGAGACCCTGGACTAAAAGCAAAACAATCCACTGGGCCGCAGCTCTGCCTGCACCGTCCAGTTCCACCCACGGGAGCCACCAGGCACCATGGCTCTGGACATCCCCATTGAAAGTAATTAAACTTACAAAACTTTCAATTCTGTAGTTCAAAGAATCTGAAAAAGAATATATATATATATATATATATATATATATATATATATATATATATAAAACGGAATCACTTTGCTGTACACCTAAAACATTGCAAATCAACTATACTTCAGGGCTTCCCTGGTGGCGCAGTGGTTGAGAGTCCGCCTGCCGATGCAGGGGACACGGGTTCGTGCTCTGGTCCGGGAAGATCCCACATGCCACGGAGCGGTTGGGCCCATGAGCCACGGCCGCTGAGCCTGCGCGTCCGGAGCCTGTGCTCCGCAACGGGAGAGGCCACAGCAGTGAGAGGCCCGCGTGCTGCGCAAAAAAAAAAAAAAAAAAACACCTATACTTCAATAAAAATAATTTGGAACAAAAATTTTTTTAATTCAGTATTTTAGTCACGATGCCCTCTTGTCAGCTACCCAGTAGCTACCTGTGGCTGGTGGCTACTTTATGGGACGGTGCAGTAAAGCGTTTCTGTCGTCCAGGAAGTCTCCCCCAGATAGTCCTGGAGGCAGGCATGCGGTCGGCGGAGGCCAGGCCAGAAGCTGAATCGTCCTAGGACCTACCTCTACTGCACCGTATTCCTTAGAAGTTAGTCACTCAAGCAAGTCCGTATTCAGGATGGAATAGTGTTAAAGAATTGGTGGGCATTTTAAAAAATCTGCACAGAAGGTAATTCAAAATCTGACACCTTCCACTCCCGTGGCCCTCTTGATCTACATCCTGCACACCCTCTTGGGTCCCCAAGGCAGAGATGAGAGCATCTCTGCAGACTCTTCCCTCCTCACCCTGCACCCATTTGGCACCAGGCCCTGTTGACTCTACCTCTCAAATTACTCTCGCGTTCCTCTCTTCCTCTCGATCCCTCCTGCCACTGCCATGGATGGGCCTCCACCGTGCCCTCTGGGTCACTGCCAACCCTCTTCCTCCTTCCCCGGGGTACTAGGACCACCACTGGAATGCCCCTCAGAGCGTACCATGGCCCTTCACTTTCCTGAGTACGAACCTGAGTACCAGAGACGTAAAGGGACTTGCCCAAAGTCACACAGCTGCCTGGAAGCAGAGGCAGGCAAGAACTCAGGGCTGCTGGCTACTGGGGCTGGGCATCTTCCATTACCTCACTGCCTTGAGGGTAAATCTTTGGATGTTCTTGAAAGGCATTCTCCCACCAGAGGCCTGGGACAGTCTCTCTGCCTTTTTATTCCAAGCCCAAAATATGGTCTCCGTTGCTGGATTTTGCAAACAAATTATTGCCAGAGAAATAAATGGCCACTTTGATTATTTTCTTTATTCCAGTTTACCATTTAAATAGGCACTGCCAGATTTCTGGGTGTCATCATCTCATGAAGGAACTATTCTTGCTCTTAAGGGACTTCCGTTCTAAAATTATCCAAGACACAGACAGAGAAGATAGACACACACAGAGAGACACTAGGCTTTTCTTTTTTTGGTAAGGGCTGGGGGAAGCGCAGGGAAGGGAGAGAAAATAGAAAAGGAGGGAGAAAGATCAGCACTGTTTGGTGGATGAAAATAGCAGGCGAGACGGCAAAGAACTTGATGGGTTCTGTCCCCAAGGAGAAGGGATTTCGAAGCTGCGCAACTATTTATTTATTTTTGCATGTGGAATCAGCCATTTTATGCAACTGATAAAATCAAGGACAATTCGACCAAATTGAGCTTTAATTTTGGATTGAAAGTGTGATTCTTCCACCAAGAACTCCCTCCCACGACATCTGAAATTACTAACTGTGGAAGGCACCCAGAGCCGTCAGCCTAGATCAGTGCAGGCTTAATGTCTGTCAGAAACGTAGACGCTGATAAGACCCACATGCTCCTGCAGGGGCATTCGAAAGTCTAGACGGGGTGCAGATTACGGCCACACCTCAGGCAGCATTATTTAAAGCACTTGCTTGTTTACAGTTGATTTCACTTTGGAACCCAAGAAGGAAAAGTGACCCCAGAACCCCTGGAGGATCTGGGCTGCTGGCTGTGTGTTTGGGAGGAATAGCGGGTAGGGATGTTGGTGGGACACACTCCGATCAAAAGCAAGATTTCCCTCACAATTTCATTCTCCAAAATGTGCTGAGCTTCCCCTAACCTTAAAAACAAAACAAAAACCCCCAAAACCAAAAAAGCCCCCACACTATCACCTCTTTTCTCTTCCCTACATCTCCCTTCCTTTGCTACCCTGGTCCACGGAAGCGTAACATCCAAGTTAAAAGTTCAGAATCTTTCTCTGAGGTCAGACAGTCCTGGGCTGACATCCCTCCTCACCTATCAAGTAAGATCTCTCTGAGCCTCGGCCCACAGCTGCGAAGTACCAGATGATGATGGTGTCTTGTCCACGGGGTGTGGACAGGATAATGAGATGACATGTGTAAGGCATCTGACTGGCGCAAAGTCGGGGTTCACAAACCATTCGCCATCATTATAGTCATTCCTGTGGTCACGCGGCCTCTAGGCCCCTTTCTCCCGGGCCTGTTAACTGATGCTGACGATTTCCCCCATCTTGGCCGGATTGCCCTTCGGAAGCCTCGGTCCCTGTCGGAAAGCTGAGAGGCACGGCCGGGACGCGTGTTCCCGCTGGGAGGAGTTGGGGACCCCACCCCGTGCCCCGCGTGGGCCCTCTCAGCCGGACGGAGGAGAGGACAAAGCTTTCCCCAAGTGCCGCAGGCAGGGCTGGAGCAGACAGAGCTCATCGCGGGCGTGTCCCCCAGGCCGGACACGACGACGGGTGAGATGGACGGCTTGCGGGTTCCCCGGAAGGGCTCGGGGAGCATAAGGGGCCCATGTCCTGTGAGACCCCTGAGCAGGGGACACGCAGCCAGGCCTTCAGAGTCTGCTTTCGGCTGGTGTCCGGGCTTAAAAAATGGTGACAAAGCCCAATTGCAACTTTCCCTCCACCCTCTCTGAGATGCCTCTGACCCTCCCTCCATCAGTCGACCCTGGGTTTGTCTCTTTCCTGCAGGGGAGGGAGGGCCTGGTTGTCGAGCAGGCTCTTGGCGAGATCAGGGGTCTGGTTGTCAAGTGGACTGGACAGAGGGAGGGAAAGGAAGACGCTGGAGGGTTTGCTCTCGGCCTTTAGACGGTTCCTCTAGTGGTTGTATTCATCTGTGCGACTTGGATCGGGCACAGCTCCTGCCAGAGGGGTCATGAGGGAGGGGAGAAGGGAGTTCTAGGTAACGAGAGACATGAGCACAGGGCGTGCTGGGAGCCCACGGGAGGAGGGGTCGGTAAAGGCCTCAGGAGAGGGAAAGGTCTGAACTAGGATGTCAAGGGTGATGAGCAGGGGTTACGGGGTCACCAGGTTGCGGAGGGTAGGACAGGTGGGGGTGGGGTGCGTGTGTGTGTGTGCGTGTGCGTGTGTGTGTGTGTGTGTGTGTGTACTTCAGGGCTACAATTCATTTGCGGGTGGGGGAAGGATGTTAGGAAGTGGAGAGGCTGGCAGGGGCCACATCACAGAGGCCCTGAAGGCCCATGTCACAGAATTGGGGTTTTCCCAGGGAGACGATGGGAAGCCCCGGAAGATGCTAAAACCAGCAAGTGCCACAGCAGGACTGCATTTCAAAGCCGCCCACGCTGCCTCTGCCCCAGGATGCGCTCTTGGGCCTTGACGGTCACACACCCAGAACTGAGGAGACTCAAGGCAACATTTTTTGTTGCTGTTCATGCCTTTGCTTAGCAATGGAAGCAAAACAGACTCATCTTCCATGTGATCGGGGGCCCTTTAAAATGTGTTTTCATTTTTTATCAAAGTAGTGCACGTACATAGGTTAGGAAAGCCAGACATGGACACAAGGTGTGTGATAGAAAACAGCTGTCCCTGCCCCCTGTGCCTCCCTCCCAATTCTCATTCCTCAGATACCACACCTTCCTTCTTCTGCTCTTTACCTCTGCACCAGCGGACAGCATAAGTAGAATGCTTTTTCTTTTTTTTCAGTTTTAGATTCATTGTGGAAGGCTGGGCCATTGAGACAGGCTGGGACCTGGGACCTGGGACCTGGGACCCTTTGCTGCAGTGCTTATACAAAGAAACTACAAGGGACTAAAAATAACTGCGTGCATGCGCTTGCACAGTTGGGGCAAATTATGGACAATAAGATACAAAGAGACCAAAAAAACCCAACTGCTACTTCTGAAGAGCTGGGAGCAAAAGCAGGGGGTCGGGAGCAAAAGCAGGACACTGCGCATGCCCCCTGCACACAACACCACCTAAGGGGTGGGCAAACCACCTAAGACACCCCTCTGGCCTGATCCCTGGACACACCCCTTCCCTCACCGTATATAAGGAAACAGCTCACCCCCCTGCTGCAGCAGGAGCCCCAGTAAAGCCTTGCCTGAATGTCTTGTCTGGCCTCTCATCAATTCCTGTTGATTAAGAACCCGGGTCGGTAGCGCCCTCCCTCCCGTTTACATACTCTTGCCTCCTCTCCATGTCCTCATTTCCTTAATATAGCGATGTCACACTTTTACCTAAATCAGGGGCTAGCATAGTGTTTCCAGCACAGCCCAGCCACCTTGTAAACTAGAACAACGTTTCCTTTTGTTTTGCTTTCCTGGAATTAGTCATTGCCAGTTTGTTTGGTTTTCCAAACAAACTGATTCACCCCCAGCCTTTTCAGCTGAACCCCAACGTCCTTTCATACCTTGGAGCAAAGCAAGCCTTCTGCAGGATCCTTTCTGCTGAGCCTTTCCTCCTGGACCCTCCCTCTCCTGCTCGGGTGGGAGACACTTCTCTCCAGGCGGCTGCCTAGCTGGCACATGGGGGCTTCTTCTCACTCTCAGCCTGAAAAATCCCTTGGCCTTCAGAGCACCTGGGGACCATTTGGGGATGCTTCCTCAGGTAGAAGAAGCTATACAAAACTTTTTTAAAAACTAGGATAATTTTGGATTCCCCCTTTAAGTACACTGGAAATGACTCTTAACCACACGCAGACCTTGGCTTTCTTTCTTTTTTTTTTTTTTTTGCGGTACGCGGGTCTCTCACTGTTGTGGCCTCTCCCGCTGCGGAGCACAGGCTCCGGACACACAGGCTCCGCGGCCATGGCTCGTGGGCCCAGCTGCTCCGTGGCATGTGGGATCCTCCCGGACCGGGGCACGAACCCATGTCCCCTGCATCGGCAGGCGGACTCTCAACCACTGCGTCACCAGGGAAGCCCAGGCCTTGACTTTCTGAGGGTGCAAAATCGAATCCCCTCTTTGGTTTTAAATGCGCTAAAGCCCTTGCTCTGCCGGTCTGATTCCTACAAGGGCCTGCAAGACACACGGCTGGTAATTTTTCCAGGTGCACACACAGTAGTTAAACTGAATGCTATCATAGACTTTCTAGGTGAAAAGGCCTCCTGGGCTTGTTTTAATGAATAGATAAAGCTCATCTGTAATCAATACCTTTAGTTATTAATATGCAAAGGAGGCCTGCTGGTATCTTTAACTAGCACCAAATTCTTGATGGTTAAGGATGCTGCCAAAATGGGAAAGTCTGTAATCCTCAAAGTCTCCAGCCACTTGAGGACCTCCCAGACCTCACCTCCAGCCTAGCCGCCCCCTCTGTGCTCCCCTCCCAGGTGTCCAGCTGCCTGCCAGACCCTCCTCTCTGTATTCCAGAAGCACCTTGAACTAGTCTAACACTGGACTCAAGTTCTATTCCCTCCCTACACTTGCAGCCCCTTCTAAGAAGCCCAGTCCTGAGTCATGGCCCTTGTCTTTCCCTTGCTCTCCTTCCTCCTTCCCAGCAGGCTCACCTCCTCGGGGATAATACACCACCCAGGCAGTCCCCTGACCCAGAAACCCGCGCCCCCTCATGACCTCTCTTGTCTCCTCTGGCCATCCCACTCATGTCCAAGGCAGCTGCCTCCTCTTCCACGCCCGCCCCCTCCCTGGGTCAGGCCTCACCAGTGCTGCAGGGGTGGAGGGTTGGAGGGGGGAGTCTGCCATGCCTTCCCACGGTCTCCCCACCTCCTTTCTCGGCGGCCCCATACATTTCCCATGTTGCAGCTAAGCGTGATTTTTCCAAAGCACCCCTTCACTTTCATCTTTCAGGTCTCAGCTTCGACACAGTGTCCCCTGGGAAGACGGCAAAGATCCCCGGCTCCCCAAGTCCGATGTTAGTGCCCTACCCACCTCCTCCCTCGGCACCCCTAACTATCCCGTGTAGCATTCAAGCACTCATATGGTGTTTGCCTGTTCATTTGTTTGCTTCCCTCCTTAAGAACAGGGATGTGTGTCGCTACCCTCACCAACTGACACACAGTAGACCATCCACAAATGCTTTCAAAAGAATGACTGAGTTAGGCTTCTCAGATTATTTGTTAAAGTTCTCCATCAATTCTTGTTATTTGATTAATTTGCCAGCAAACCGACTCCTACACCCCGCGTGCAAGGGAAACCTTTGTCTTAACCTTGATTGCTTGACCTTGAGCACTGAATTAGGAAGACCTGAGTGAGCTCTTGTACCCGGTGTTATTGTGCCCCCCGCCCAGGTAAATGCACAGTCTGCTGTGGGAGGCTGGGTGGTACAGGGGCCAGAGCCCTGCCCCGAGTCAGGAGGGTGGGATCTTCCGCTCTCTGGGCTGTGACACCTTGGACCAACCGGCCCCCCTGGCTGGCCTGGTGGCTTTGGAGTTGCAGGCGGGGGCGGGGGGGGGGTGGCGGCCGGCCGATGAAGCCCAAGCCCGCCTCTCCCCACTCTCCCACCCCCACCAGCTCCGCCACATTGTGTATGATTCTGTCGCTTCCATCCCGCACATCTGCAGCCAGCGCCCCCGATGCAGATTAAGTCCTTTGAAGGCAGGCTCTGAAAACACGAGGAAGATATTCTCTTTGGTAGGAACAGTCGAAATAACATCTTTTCAAGTGTGTGGAAGATCAGAATATGAATAGGATGGGGGTGCGGTAGGAAGGGTCTGTGAGAGGAGGGGCTGGGTCCTGCAGCTTGCTCTATTCTGAACGGGGTAGCCGGGAAGCTTGCTTTCTTTTCTCTACAAAATGACAAAATCACTGTGGGGACATTTACAGCCAGAATCTCTTCGGCATTTTAAAATCTCCGAAATCAAGAAAAAAAAAAAAAAAAACATCATAGCATGTGCGTTGGCAAGGGAAAGGCTTTATGTCGTGGGGTTGTCTAAAAGACACCAGTGGAGCCTGGTTACCTCCGTCAAGACTGCTCTCTGAGGAGAGTTTCCTGGGCAGCATCTGCATCATGTAGAAGGGGGGGTGGTAAGGACCGAGCACTTCCTTACAAGTCACTGCAGACACGGCAGCCAGTGTGTCAGGCTCACCTCTTCCCGCCTGGGATGGATGGGAAGGGAGAGCAATGGAAATCTGCAGGACGACACTGAACCCAACGTTCACGGTTGGGTGTTGGAGGCCAGCCATGGCCCCATAGCTCACCCCTAAGAATCTAGGAAAATAAAGGAGCCTCCATTTTTCATTCAGATGCGCTAGCAAGAGAGCCCAGCAATCCCTGGAAGGGTCCTGGAGCCTTTGGCTCCACCCCTCACCCGCCCTGGCCCCTTGGGGTGGTGACTTACTGGGCAAAGCTCATGAGCAAGCACTTGGCCTGGAAGGCAAAGAAGCAATAACTCTGAAATCCCCGTGAGGAGGTATCTGGACACCTAGGAATAAATCACCTACTCCCCCCATCCTTCACATTACGGCCCATCACAGTATCGGCCTCAACATCTGCTGCCCAGTTAATAGTCCTTTAGGAGCCAGTGCGATGCCAAAATCTAGCAACCCACTGGCACTTAATGACAACGTCCGGCAAAGATGCTGACCAGCCTTGCTGAATATGCTATCCTTGTATGGAAGAGGCAAAAGAGGAGGGAGAGAAAGGGCTGGGGCCCTGCACCTCCAACCTCAGAGGATGGGCCAAGGTGGGCAGGGCAGCTGGAGCCCAAAACAGACTCCTCAGGACAGCGCGACCCTGGACTGGGCCCTTCTAGGAAGCCCACGTCGCGGGCTGGCTCTGGGGCGGCAGTGTAAAACTAGCCATGCTGTAGCTTTGTATTGACGGACACATCACCTTCACATATCCAAGAGGGGCGCTGCGTGGTGGAACCCTGGGTGACGCATGTGGCTTGGTCGTTCCATTTGGAAACAGGAGACAAAGTCAGCTTTGTATCCAGGATTCCTTCTCTGTCCTCTTTACAAATGCACACAAACAGGTCTGACAACTTGCTACGTGCCCAGAATAAGGGAGTCAGCTGTGCAGAACTATTTCATGGCACTAGTCCATGGAAAGGGCAGTTCTGACTGCTGGGACCGGTGCACACAAATACCCCAACTCCAAACTTGTCCCCGGACTGCTTGTGGTCCCTGAGCTTTTTGGATTGTAAAACTCTTTGAGAATTAATTAGGCAGATTCTCTGGACCCTCATTCCAGAAAATAATGTACAGCGACACAAATTTTGCCTATAATTTCCCTGGAAAGCAGGGATCTTTGGAGCTCATTTACAGCCTCCTGGTTAAGATCCCGGTTTAGGAGTTGACAAAAAAGGCCCTGCAAGGAGAAGGTTCTTCACTGTGATGGGCTAAATATTGAGTTCTCTGTGAACACGTTATAAACATATTATACATGACTGGTTTTTATCAAAATTCAAATTGTTGACTTCTCAGGAATGTCTCTGCCGATAAAGCAAAATGTACCTGTGGCGTGAAGGAGAAAGGCGGTCTCTGGGGAGAAGGCTGGAAGGAACTGCTTTTCTCTAGAACACACATCACCCACAGTCCCGGTTGCCCCAAGAGACTGTCTGAGTTGGAGCACATCCCTGATATTTTCTTGGGCATCTTGTCTGCTTCTGATAATTTATCTGAGCAGCATTCGTCGAGAGTGTGTTTAATGACAATGCTGGGGATGGATTTTGTGCAGGTTCGTTCAGCCGGGGGGTGACTTATGGCCGACTGGCTGAACTGTGATTTGGTGCAGCTGAAACAAGGCTGCAGGTGAATGGGGGCTGGCTCCTGGTTTCCATCTATTTGGTGGCCACCTTTCCTTCCCCAACACCCCAGAGGCTCTCTCCAGAGTGGTCACCAGAGCTAGAAGTTTTAGGAATCACAGTCCAGTCCAAATTCTTAGCTGGGATGTTGAAGGGCTGGGTGTTGGGAAAACACTTCTCCCAGGACAGCTGAAACAGTGAGCCAGTTTGCAGGGTACTGGCTGGCTCCAGGAAGAGCTGAGAGTGGGGGGGGACCAGGCCAGCCCGATGGTGGGCTGTTGGTGGTCTGCCGGGGCTGAGAGCCGGCGCACTCTCGGCTTAGGAAGCTCTACCGGAAGGCAGTTTCTCTAATGCCCACAGCGGCACCAGAGGGGTGAGCAGGGCCCTGGAAATGGTGGGTATGATGTGGGCCCAGGGCAGAGGTGGGGGAGGCTCCTGGGAGTGGGTCCCTGCCTGACAGCTGGCTAGGACGGAGGCTCCTCTGTAAGGACAGACAGGACAGGGCCCAGCCATCTGCTCGGCACTAGTATTTGGGACAGGGGTTTGCTGTAGCATCAGAAGAACTCAGGCCTCTTGGAGGGAAGGCACTGCTTCCTGCCAGGACGGACTAGGTGAGCTGGTGACAGATGTGAATCAATACTCTTTCTGTTTACAAGTTGCTGCAAATCATTTTCCAGGGTTTTCCTTCTGGGTACCTGATCTTCTCAACCGTGGGATAAGTTCCAGGAAAAGAACTGTGTCTTTTATTTTTTAAGGTCCACCCTTGGCTCCAAGCCTGGCCGTGAACCTGTGGAATTCAGTGTCTCTGGCCATGTGCCTTTGCTCATGCAGTCCTGAGTCCCCCTAAAATGTGTCTCTGTTCACCAGCAAAATCTGAAGTGACCAGAAGATGCCCGGCCGTGAAGACCCACATCGAATGGCACCACAAGGCCTTGTGGAGAAAGAGAATGAGGGCTCAAGGCCCAGCTAGCCCTGCTCCAGATCACATGACCTTGGGCAAGTCACTCCATTTCTCTGAGCCCCAGTCTGCTTCCCTGAACAACGCAAGTGATGATGACTGCTCCCAGAGCTGCTGTCAGGGTTCAGTCACAGGTTGGATGTGGTTTGCTTACTAGAAACTTCTCACCAGTGTTTGCTCTGGCTTATGGCCTTTCTCCCAGGAAGCAGTTTCCCAAAGCCATCCAGAGACCCTCTTCAGCCTCTCTCAAACCTCCATAGCAATTTGTACCCTCATATTTCACGCTTTTTCTGCCTGGTATCATCACTTAACTGTGCAATATATATTAGCTGTCTATCCCCACCCTGACCCTCAGCCCTCATACACATTCGATGTTTATTTATTTATTTTATTTTATTGATTTTGGCTGCACCAGGTCTTAGTTGTGGCATGCAGGATCTTTTAGTTGCAGCATTCAGGCTTCTTAGTTGCTGCATGCAGGGTCTAGTTCCCCGATCAGGGATTGAACCTGGGCCCCCCTGCACTGGGAGCGTGGAGTCTTACCCACTGGGACAAGGGAAGTCTCACACATTCACTGTTTAAATAATATCTATTATTTTCTTTATTGAGGTATAGTTGATTTACAATATTATATAAGTTTCAGGTGTACCACATAGTGATTCACAATTTTTAAAGGATGTACTCCATTTATAGTCATTATAAAATATTGGCTATATTCCCCATGTTGTACAATATATCTTTGTAGCTAATTTATTTCATACGTAGTAGTTTGTACCTATTAATTCCCTACCCTCCTTCTCTCTCTCCACTGGTAACCACTAGTTCTCTATATCTGTGAGTCTGTTTCTTTTTCATCACATTCACTAATTTGATTTATTTTTAAGATTTCACATATAAGTGATAACATACAGTATTTGCCTTTCTCTGCTGACTTATTTCACTTAGCATAATACCCTCCAAGTCCATCCATGTTGCTCCAAATGGCATTATTTCATTCTTTTTTATGGCTGAGTAATATTCCATTGTATATATGTACCACATCTTCTTTACCCATTCATCTGTCGATGGACACTTAGGTTGCTTCCACGTCTTGGCTACTGTAAATAGTGCTGCTGTGAACATTGGGTGCATGTATCTTTTCAAATTCGTTTTTTTGTTATTTCCAGATATATGCCCAGGAGTGGTATTACTGGATCATATGGTAGCTCTATTTTTAGTTTTTCTGAGAAGCCTCTATACTGTTTTCCACCGTGGCCATGCCAATTTACATTCCCACCAACAGTGCACAAGGTTTCCCTTTCTCCACATCCTCGCCGTACACATGCACTTTTGTAAGCTTCTAAGGGCCAAGTTGACAGCTAGTTCAGATTTACCCACACCAGAGCCTCTAGCGCATATGAGGATTAAAGGACCGCTGCCTGGATTGAATCATTTACTGCTATGGAATAAATATTCAAGTTCTAAAAAGAAAGTCACACCGAATCACACAGCGATGTTTCAAACCTGAAGATTTCCTCTGCAACAAAACTCTGTTTTTCTATCAGCAGCAAGCTTAGCCAGTCATGTGAATAATCTCAAACAGCCTGAAAAATCACCATTGATTTCAAAGCATTGATTTTCTGCGCCACAGTAACACATTAAATCTCTTTTCAGAAAAAGACGAAAGAGAACTTAAAGAATAAACTTTCACTCCAAAGGGTGGGTGTAAGAAGGTACTTATACAACAAAATTAATTTAGTAATTTGCCAATCTTTATAGTGGATGACCTGCGAAGGACATTTTGCTTCTATCCAGAAGATACTGTTATGTAATAAATGAAAGCTCAGCTGTCCCCCCAAAGAAGGGGGGAGTTGATGTGTCACTGGCCACCAGAGGGACACTGTGTGACACAGACCACAGGGCCACCTCCTCCACCGGAGGCTCTGGAACTTAGAGGCTGGTGGGGGAGACTTGAAACCACCTGCTTAGGTCCAAGCCCACCTGGGTTTGCATCCACATGCAATCACCCCCCAAGGCAGATACTGTGCCTCCAACTCTGAGTCCTGAGGGTCAGGTCAGCTCTGGGTTTGACTTGTTTTGTTATTGAAATTACAGGTTTAGAAAAGGAGTGCTGGCTCCCAACTCAGAAGAAGAAATCTCCTCGGGCCTATGTGTGATGATCTAAGTACCATTCATAATTTTTTCCAAGCCAACCTTGTTTCTGTGACCTTTAGTAATCTTGTTATTCCCAGCAGAAAATGCTCAGAGCTAAAACAGTCTCGTTATAATTTAGTCTTTACACTGAAAAAAAAATTTCCCCACTGTCCTTCACCTCACAATCCCCCAGATGCCCCCCCTCCCCAAAAAAGAGACCCTGAAACTTCTATACTTGGTTTCAAGCTCAAAGCAGATCTTATTTATTTATTTATTTTTAGGACGCATCAGTTAAATCTGTTCATCTTTTTTGAGTTGAGGGACTGGAAGAAATCACACATCGTTTCTGATGTGATATACCCATGGGCGGTTTTGCATCCTACCCAAAGATAGCTCAACTTCATTTTAAGATGTTTTGCCTTCTATGGCAATCAAAATCAAACTTTTCTAAGTAGACGTGTGCTCGTGGGTTACGCAACTCCTGTCAGCGGTGCCTGCGGTCTTTGCTTGACCTTGGATGAACATCTAAGCCTTGGAGGTGGGTGTGTGCACCAGTGTTGCCCACATGCACACAGGGCGCCCCAGGTCGCTCAGGCTCCAGGATGATAAGAGGGTAAAAGGCAGTCACCTCTGGGCTACTTATGGGCTTTGTGAAAGGTCACATTGTCTGCCTAATTGGAGGCAACTTTCTTTCATGCCCATTTTTATCTCCTCGGGGAGAAATGCCAAGTGAGCTGAGAATTAAGGAAGTCAGGGGCCAGCTGAGCAACCTCGTTAAAGACACCTCAGGGGGCTTTCCTGGTGGTGCAGTGGTTAAGAATCTGCCTGCCAGTGCAGGGGACACGGGTTCGAGCCCTGGTCTGGAAAGATCCCACATGCCATGGAACAACTAAGCCCGTGCACCACAACTACTGAGCCTGCGCTCTAGAGCCCGCGAGCCACAACTACTGAGCCCACGCACCACAACTACAGAAGCCCATGCACCTAGAGCCCGTGCTCCACAACAAGAGAAGCCACGACAATGAGAAGCCCGCGTGCCGCAATGAAGAGCAGCCCCCGCCCACCGCAACTAGCGAAAGCCCGCGCGCAGCAACGAAGACCCAACGGAGCCAAAAATAAAAACAAATAAATAAATTAATTTAAAAAAAAGAGAGACACCTCGGATTGGGGGTTTCACTTTGCTCATCTCTGAAACGGGACCAGATGCTTTCAAAGGCAACTTCCAGCTCAAACTGAGGCTCTTGCTTTTCTTTTCTCCGGGAAGATCCCAGGAGGTGATGAGGGTCCAGGTGATCACTCCATCCCCCCAAGATGTCATCCATCCAGCCTCCTGCATGTCATTACTTTTCTCCTGCCCCATGAACAGCATCTCTGCTCTCACCCCGGGGCAGCGTGTTCCCTTCTGCCCATCCTTCCCTGGGTCCCATCAACAAGATATCTGGGGTAACGTATTTGTAACCAGGACAAGCTTTGGGAAAACCTCTGGCACTGTTCCGAGGAAAGTCGATTCTGTTTATTAACATAAACTGTTGTCAGTTTCCTCAAACTTTCCACTTACCTCTTCTCCTTAAACAAAATGATCTTTCCCCAACCGTAACACTTCCTATGCAACCCTTTTATAGGAAACTATTGCGTTCATTCAAATAAAATTATTCAGGACCTACTATTTGTTGGGCTCAAGAAATGCTTGTCGAGTGAATAAGTGAACGGACGAATGTACCTTGTTGGTTGCTATAGGAGATTCAGAAACAAGCCCTCTTCCCAGCCTTTAGGGGGATGGTCTATCTGTGGTGGCAGAAAGGATTAAATGCACACAAGAACAGTTGGAATACAAGCAGTGCTAACCTTCATGATATAGTAACACTGCTTGTAAATACTGAAAGCCAGTGTCAGTTGAATACAAGTTGGAAAACAGCCACTTCCTTAACCACACCCTGTAAGCATCTTTCTCCTCCCAGCTATCCTGCCTCTTCCTCGGCACCCCCAGACCTCCCCCAAAACTAGCAACCAGAGAGGGTTAACACCTGGCTTGGCAGGGAACCTCAGGTATGCTGCTCCAGAGCTGTTCTGATCGGTCAGCACCCTTGCCAATGAGTTACTTAATATTTGGACTATCTCTACTGTATGAGCAAAGCTCAGGTAACTGGCAAAAAGAAATAATAAAAGTAAGTAAAGAAAGGAAATATTGGGAGAGTTGGTTCCATTCTCCACTAGAGTGATAGGCAGTGGCCATAAGAGAACATTACATTCCCTGGTCACAGGGACCAGCTCAGGAATGGGCAAATGACCCAACCAGATGCAATGAGAGGTATCAAAACTTTTGCTGGGACTGTTGGTAGAGAGATATTTACTCTTTATGATGGATGTGAACTGCGATGTGATTCTGGAGAAACCACGGGCTACCATATGAAGCCCAATGATGCTAGGAGTTGAGCGATGGGACAGCTCCTAGATCAAGCCATTCCTGAAGTCATGCCTGCCTTCTGGACTATTCAGTTATCTAGAGTAGGCAAGTTTGTTTTTCTGTCATTTTTTAACAAAAAA
Organism: Mesoplodon bidens; assembly: GCF_964165515.1. Taxonomy (NCBI): domain Eukaryota; kingdom Metazoa; phylum Chordata; class Mammalia; order Artiodactyla; family Ziphiidae; genus Mesoplodon; species Mesoplodon bidens. Next base: position 26,119,821 of record NC_138168.1, read on the forward strand.
AAGTCCTGATACTGGGATGAGGCAGCAAAGGAAATACAGGAGTAAGTGAGATGGAAAACGGTGCCCTGTCATTCTCAGTTCCCTTCTTTCTTAGCTTTTTGGAGCCAGGTCTACTTGATCCTGGGGTCTGGTCTCCTTACTCTTTCTCATTCCCCAGGTCATCATCCCCTCCTGACTTTTTTTTTTTTTTGATTTCCTACCCAGTCAGGAGTAAAATCCCTCATCTTTTCAAACTTCTTCTGTTTTCACCTTGCCAATCTGCAACCCTGGGTCATCAGAACAACACTCCCCAGCCCTTTTCTCATCATGGTAAACTCAAAACATGACACTCTTTGAAGGGTACCCTGGGGTAAACTAGAGATTTAGGGTGTCTTTATGGGTCTTGGGGGGGAAAAGTCCATTATATTTTTTAATATTATGAAATTTTGATCTAAAGAAAAGTAAAATACAAAGTCCCAGGGAAGATGTAGCTTTGTGTGAAACTTCAAAATAAAATCTTTTCAAAATGTTAAACAAGAAATTTGAGCTTTCTTCTATGGACATGACTTTTTTTAATATCAGTTTTAATGCTTCAAATGCTGTCCTCGAATCCTAATCAAGATCTTTTATTTATTTATTTAGATTTTTTAATTAATTTATTTTTTATACAGCAGGTTCTTATTAGTTACCTATTTTTATCTTTGTAGTGTACTTTGTAGCTTTCTTAACATTTATTAATAGTAAGCTTACTTATTTTATATTAAAAAAATTTTTTTAATTAAAAAAAATTTTTTATACAGCAGGTTCTTATTAGTTATCCATTTTATACATATTAGTGTATATATGTCAATCCCAATCCCCCAATTCATCCCACCACCACCACTAGCCCCCACCGCTTTCCCCCCTTGGTGTCCATACGTTTGTTCTCTACATCTGTGTCTCTACTTCTGCCCTGAAAACCAGTTCATCTGTACCATTTTTCTAGATTCCACATATATGCATTAATATACGATATTTGTTTTCCTCTTTCTGACTTACTTCACTCTATATGACAGTCTCTAGATCCATCCACGTCTCTACAAACGACCCAATTTTTTTCCTTTTTACGGCTGAGTAATATTCCATTGTATATATGTATCACATCTTCTTTATCCATTCATCTGTCAATGGGTATTTAGGTTGCTTCCATGACCTGGCTATTGTAAATAGTGCTGTAATGAACACTGGGGTGCATGTGTCTTTTTGAAGACTTTTTAATGATAATCTCTTCAAATTCTTGGTAGTCACTATCAATGAGAAACTGCACATGTTAGAAATAAAAAAATTAAAACCATTCTTTGGGAACCTTTCAAAATGTCAACAGCTGAAATTATATTTAAAGAACCAACAGTCTCTTCTCTTTTTCATTTCTACATACAAATGTGATTTCTTGCTGGTGTTTCTTATGATAAAACAAATGGACTTTGAATCCAATCAGATTATTTTTATGTCAACTATTTCCAAATAATGAGAAGGCCTAATGTGAAGAATGCAGGTGTATTTTTAAAACAGTCTCCTTATACCTAAAATGAAGACCATCACAATAGCTCATCAGCCATGGGTGAGAGCTTCCCAGTCACTGTTTCAAGACACCTTGCCATCCCGGCCCGCAGGGTGGCCAGGTGGGGCATAGACTGTGGCCTCCAGCTGAGAGCTGCCTCTGGGCTCCTGCAGGCAAAAGCGCAATGACCAACATCAAGGACCATGATGTACAGATGCTCCACCGTGGAAACAGGGTGAGGCCAGCTGTGCAGCATGACTCCGCCCAGCCTGGACAGAGAGCTCGTGGAGCTGCTGTGCACACGGCCACTGTGGCTGATCAGAAGGGGCCTCCTGGGAGGCCGGTGAGGGCTTTAGCGGGTGGCACTAAGCCTCTGCCTTCATGTACGACAGACGCTCGCGTCCACTAGACGTAGCATCACAAAGTGAACGCGCCCTGCTTAACCACTACTCTTGGGAGTAGTAAATTCACCTGTTGACACAGATGAAGCTCCTAACCCCAACACCTCCATTTCCTCCTATTTTTTCTTGTTTTTCCCTTCACCTCAGCCACCAGCATCATCTTTCTGAAGGTCACCTAGAAACCCAATTCAAGGCCCTTTCCTCAGCCCTTGACTCCTCTCTGGAGCAACCAGAACTATTTCCTGCCCTCTCTAGCAAGAGACATTTCTCTCTCTCGGGTCAGGACCAGGAGGTTTTGTGTGACTTGTTAAGGAGACTTGAGTGTAAAGCCCTGAAGTCTCTCGGAAAAAAAACACATACATGGGGCTAAATGGATGAGCGCCAGGTTTCAAAGAAGCACTATTTGTAATGACATTAAAAAGTCAAAGCTACTACTTTGGCTTTCAGCATTTTTCATCTTTGAATGCTCAATAAAACTATTTTTGGCAAAGGAAAAAAAAGAAACATTTCTCTTATCGACTGTGGGCTGTACCTTCTTGAGCCTCTTCTTACTTCTTGATGCCTTACTTTCTTTCCTAGTTTTTTTTTTTTTCTCTCCTACCCACTATCACTGGGGTCCCTGACCCTCTTGTACCCCAAACCTTCTACACACGCTGTTTTCACCATCACTATTGTGTGGACGAATTTAAAATCCTGCTAGTCGTCTGACTGTCCAAGCTCCAGTTCTAAATTTCTGCCCTCTTTGGACAATTCCATCTGAATCTCCTGACGGCACGTCCCGCTCATCACGCCCAGAGGCCCCTTCTTTATCCCAACCCCAAATCAGCTCTTTCTTGCCACTTCTCTGCTTTGTTAAGGGCACCACCGTCACCCCACCTCGGCTCAAACCCTTGAAGGTAAACTTGGTTTCTCAACTGATTGCTGAATCTTGATGATTCTCCCTCCTGAATGCCTATCACATCCAATCTCCTCAATTTTGGTAGATGCCACTCTATCCTGGGTTCTTTACCTCTCACCTGGATTATTACAATAGCCTCCCAACTGGTCACCTTTGACAGATTATTACCAGCTTATTGCACCCAAAAACTCCCTTGTTTAAAAGCTTTCAATAGGGAATTCCCTGGCGGTCCAGTGGTTAGGACTCCGTGCTCTCACTGCCCAGGGCCCGGGTTCAATTCCTGGTCAGGGAACTAAGGTCTTGCAAGCCAGGCAGTGCAGAAAAAAAAAAAAAAGCTTTCAATAGCTCTTTATTGTTGACCAAATTTAGCTTAACTTCTTAGCCAGACATTCAAATCCCTTCATAATCTGCCCCCAGCCTATCTATGTAACCCGAGTTCATTTATAGATTCTAGAAATATTTACTGAGCTCCTACACTTTGTGCCAGACTGGCCTAGGTGCTGGACATACAGCAATGAATGAAATCAAATTCTCAGTTCCCATGGAACTTACATTCTAGAGAGAGTCAGACAACAGGCAAACAAGCAAACATATATGTTAGATCATAATGCTTGTAGAAAAATAAATTCGGGTAAGAAGGTAGACGGTGGTGGGAGGGGCATGTTAGATGGGATGGTCAGGAAGTCCTTTTTGATGAGGCGGCATTTGTCTAGAGACTCGAATGAAATGAGGGTGAGACTTATGGATATCGAGGGGAAGGGCATTCAGGTAAAGGGAAAAGAAAGTTCCAAGTCCTTAAAGTCAGAGCATGCTTGGCAAGTTGGAGAAACTGCAAAGGGGCCAGAATCGATGAGCAGAGTGAACAAGAAGGAAGAGATGAGAGAGAGTCGGCTGGAGGCCAGGTTATGTAGTCCTGGATGGATGACGATGTGCATTTAGGATTTAATCCTGAATGGGGTGGAAGGCCCTGGAAGGTTTTGAGCAGTTGAGTGACATGTTCTAAAAAATACTACAGACAGCTGTGGGGAGACTGGATTGAGAAGGTGATGAGGGAGAGGGGAAACTGGGAGACCAGTTAGGAAGCTACTGCAATAATCCACGCAAGAGATGAGACGAGAGGTTTGAACAGGGTAAGAAGTTGTTAAATTCTGGTTACAGTTTGAGGGTAGTGTGCTGGCATCTGCTGGTGGATTGACTGGATGTGAAGTGTCAGAGGAAGAAAAGCATCAAGGATGATTCTCAAGCAACTGGAAAAGCGCAACTGCCATGCACTGAGCTCTCTGAGAAGCCTGTGGGAAGAGAAGGAAGTCTACAGGAGCAAGAAAGTTCAGTCTGGGGCGTATTAAGCTTCAGGTGACCATTAGGCATCCAAGTGAAGATGTCAAGCTGTCAGTTGAATGGTTGAGTCTAGAATTCACGAGAGAGATCCAGGCTAGAAATAGGTTTGGAAATTGTGTGTAGATGGTATTAGTGTTCAGAGAGTAGGAGAGATCTCTTAGAGAGTGTACACAGAGGCCAGTGGACTGAGCCTGGGTCACTACCACATGCAAAGGTTGAGAAGATAAAGAGGGCTCAGCAAGAGAGAACTGTGGGGCTTCCCTGGGGGCACAGTGGTTGAGAGTCCGCCTGCCGATGCAGGGGACACAGGTTCGTGCCCCGGTCCCGGAAGATCCCACGTGCCGCAGAGCGGCTGGGCCCGTGAGCCATGGCCGCTGAGCCTGCGCATCTGGAGCCTGTGCTCCGCAACGGAAGAGACCACAACAGTGAGAGGCCCACGTACCGCAAAAAAAAAAAAAAAAAAAAAAATAGAGAACTGTGGGTGGAAGGAAAGAAAGTCAAGAAACTATGGTGGCCTGGAAACCAAGAACAGAAAGGGTTCAACAAGGAGGGAGTAGTTTGTGACTTGTTTAAAAATAATCGTGTGTGTGTCGTGTGTGTACACGCACGTGTGTAATGGAGGGTGGGGGGTAGCTGATATATAAAATAAACAGGAACTGCCACATTGATCATTGCTGAATCTGGGTAGATGGGGGAGTTCATTTTACCATTTTCCTTATTTGTGTATATGTAGGAAATTTCCCATTAAAAAGAAGTAACAGGGGCTTCCCTGGCGGTCCAGGGGTCAAGGCTCCGCGCTTCCACTGCAGGGGGTGTGGGTTCCATCCTTGGGCAGGGAACTAAGATCCCGCATAACGCACTGGCGTGGCCAAAAAAAAAAGTAACAAAATAAAACAAAACAGAGAGAAACTGAAACACTGATGGTGCTGATGGGTCAGTTCAGAGAGTGGATGTGACCTGTAGAGGCACTGGTGGTGGTGACAAGCAGTCTCAGCAGAAACGAGAGCCTGTTGGCAGTGGGTTCAAGAGAGATGAGGAAGAAAGGAGCAAGTGAGTGTGATCACCTCCTTCTAGGATTCCGAAGGAAAGGGGAACAGAAGGAAATGGGTCAACAGCTGGAAGGAGATCAAGGGGCCAGCGGTGGGTAGGTGGTTGGTGAACTCAGGATGGAGAGAGAACAGCCATATTTCCTACTACTGCCCTGCACACGAGCTCTAGACACAGCCCCGGAAAGCATCCTCCCGCCACGTTCTCTGTCCACACCTGCCCTCCCCATTCATCCCACCCATCCACCAAGGCCTAGACCACGTTCCACCTCCTGCATCATCCCAACTGTATGTGGTGTGTCCAGGTGTCTGGTTTCTACCCACATGCAGAATCTTGAAGAAAATTTATTATAGGAAAGTTCTGGTTATGGTGCTGTTCGGTTGGGGTCTCTGTGGCTCTCACCTCCAGTGTGTGTTTATGCTGTAGATGAAAGCTATACAATGCTCCCCTGATGGCCTTCGGAGAGGAAGCAGAACTTGTACAGAAACAGTAAAGTTTCTTATTCCTTTAGATCTTTAGCATTCGATAGTAGCAACGAGAAGAGTATCTTTCACTTGCCTTTCCCGCTCTAAAAGACATGGCTAGAAGCACCAATTCACGCTAAGGGATCACGAACTGCTATTTATTTTTAAAACTAACTGAAAAGCCTCAGCTGCTACCAAAGGACTTCTCTTTGGAAACATCAGAAGTCGGGCGGGAGCAGGTGGGTGGGGAGAAGAAGCCTTCTAGTTTCAGCTCCGTGAAGCTGCCCTGAAAAGTAAGACGTGATGGAAAACACTGCTTCCCTCACACCTCCCTCAAAGAGACCAGGGCACTTTCTTAAGATTCTTCCTGCTGAGAAGTTTCCCTCAGAAGCATTCATGTTCAGTGCAAAAGGCAAGAACAGACAAGACACTTCTAATCAGGATTAAATACAAGATGCATCAGAGATGGGCTGTGAAGAAATTCTCAAGAAACGAGAGATGTTACCAGTGCTTCTATGATGATAAGGCTAGAGGGACAAAAAAAGTTTCTGTTCCTATATAGCTAAACTGAGGGAGACAAGAGCAAACACATCTTTTTGTTTTTTTTTTAATTGAAGTACAGTTGATTTACAATGCTGTGTTTCAGGTGTACAGCAAAATGATATATTTATAACTGAATCACTGTTCTGTATACCTGAAACTAACACAACATTGTATGTATATATATTCTTTTTTAGATTCTTTTCCCTTATAGGTTATTACAAAATATTGAGTATAGGGACTTCCCTGACAGTCCAGTGGTTAAGATTCCATGCTTCCACTGCAGGGGGCATGGGTTCGAGCCCTGGTCAGGGAACTAAGATCTTGCATGAGGCCAAAAGAAAACAAAAAAAGAAAATATCGAGTATAGTTCCCACATCTTGACTGAGTCTCAATAGCAAGTACAAAAAGGCACGTGAACCTCCCGCCCTAATTACTGCCGGGGGCCCACTGTTGCTGAGCCCTGTGCTGTGTATGACAGAGTTCCTCTGCTCGTGGAGCCCAGGGGAGACCATCACGACACAGTGTGACAGCCAGGAGGCTACCTGTGGCAGGAAGGCCTCCGTGATCCTGGGGTAAGCGAGCTTGGGGCTTTCTGACAGAAGCAGTAGAAGCACCACGACCATAGGTTCCTGGGTGCAGAGAGCATGGAGATTTGGGACAGCCAGGAGTCACACTGTGGTGAGACCCAAACCTGGATATACAAGTGGAGACTGGGTCACACAGGGCCTCTGATGTCACGGGCCAGGGAGCTCTGACTGGAGTGGAAAACAAGAGCAGCTTTGCAGTTTTGAAAGATCATTCCGGTGGCGGCAATCTAAAGGGAAAATAGACCATGTGCCGACTTCAAAACTGTGAAAACTGGTGACTCTTGTTGGTGTGACTTGCTGTCAAAGCCAAATTCTGTTTTTCTGTGTTATATTCGGTTATGCTTTTTTTTTTTTTTTTTTGCGGTACGTGGGCCTCTCACTGTTGTGGCCTCTCCCATTGCAGAGCACAGGCTCCGGACGCGCAGGCTCAGTGGCCATGGCTCACGGGCCCAGCCGCTCTGCGGCATGTGGGATCTTCCCAGACCAGGGCACGAACCCGTGTCCCCTGCATCGGCAGGCGGACTCTCAACCACTGCGCCACCAGGGAAGCCCGGTTATGCTTATTTTTGTACCGCAAAGAGGTGAGGGTTTCATTCTATTTGTGGGGTTTGTTTTGTTTTTTTTTTTTTGCAGTACGTGGGCCTCTCACTGCCGTGGCCTCTCCCGTTGCGGAGCACAGGCTCTGGACACGCAGGCTCAGCGGCCATGGCTCACGGGCCCAGCCGCTCCACGGCATGTGGGATCTTCCCGGACCAGGTCACGAACCCGCGTCCCCTGCATCGGCAGGCGGATTCCCAACCACTGCGCCACCAGGGAAGCCCTATTTGTGTATTTTTAAACATTCAGATAATTTCATTGTTCACCTATATATCTTCGATCACAAGAGCACAACATAATCAACCATTGTGAGGTAACTGGACAATAGTTACTATGAAAACGACCTTCAGCTATGGAACCAGGGGCTTCTTCTTCCCTGGGGTTTTCATGCCCCTCTCCCCACTTACAAGCCCCGATCTGGAATTTCACCTATGCAATGATTCCCAACAGTGGCCTATGAAAAAGTTTTCACCAGTTTGGGGTTAAATGTAGAAGCAAAGGATGGTGTAGTGAGACTTCCATAAAACAAAATTTGGTCTGCGTAAATGCATGTCTTTTCTTCTAAATTATGCCTTACCTCCTTTTCGGGTATTAAGATTCCCTTTATTTTATGAAACGATGGCAACCCAGTTTTTTGTAAATGACCTTTCATGGCAAAACAGTTGGCTACCCCAGATCTGTGCACTGATTTTTTTGAAATGTGAAATCTTCTTAGAAGCTTGGGAGGTCACCTGACAGCTGAGTCTAGGGAGGGGATGGACACATCTGGAATTGACCGAGGCTGACCTGCCAAAGCATCAGAGTTGATAGCAAACTATGTGACAATCGGGAAATGCTGGCCCAGTGTGTGATTTAATCACTTATTTCTTGCTAACTGCATCTTTGGAATTTAGCATCTTTATGAGAATTATTAAACTTTTCACGGCCTCTGTGTCACTCACATTTAAATATTGTTAAATAAGGTCCTAAAAATGTATTTACTTTCCTGCTCCCAACTTAATCTTATTTTGGAGAGAGGTGCTTGAAGCCTATTACCTGTTAGCATCAAAGAAACAGCTTCAGTAGTTTGGGACCCTGGCACAGAAGCAGTCCTCCTCACAGAGGCTGTACCAGAGCCTTTCAGGGAGTACTGACTGCACAGCAAATTAGGACCCGGAGTAGAAAGACCTGTGTTTGGGTCTCAGCTCACAACTAACTAGCTATGTTACCTTGGGTCAGAGCTTCCTTAGCTACAAATGAGGCTGATGACGGTACCTCCCTGCACAGAGTGGTTCTCTTTAGGGCATCTTGGGGCTTGGTGACTATTCCATAATGGTCATATTGCTATTACTGTGAATACAGGATGTTTACAAAGCACTGGTTTTCACACAAGAATCATGTCAGACCTGAAAAGCTTCTTTTTGATCATCTGATCCAATCTTGGCATTTTATAGACGGGGGAGGGGAGAAACAAGTTCTAGAGAGGACAGGGAAGCGACGAGAGGCGGAGCCTAGGCTTGGTCTTTGGGTTGAGCCCCGGGGTTTTCTCTACCACATTAGTTTTCTCCATCTGGAAGTATTTGATTCTTAACTTCCAAGTTTCTTGGTTTCTCAGGAAGGAAAACAGAAGATTTTCCAAGTCTTCATGCTAATCCCTAGAATGCAACCAAACCAGGTGGATTTTGATGGGTATGGTGGACAGCAGCAGGGTCTGATGACAGCAATAAAAGGGACACAAGTGCGTTGGTATATAAAGGGACACAAAGGCATCACCAGGAAAACAAAGCAGATACACTTTCTATTATTTTAAATCAGTAGTTTTATTACAATACTGCACTGACACACAATTAGAGAAGGAATGTCCTGACATTTTCTGAGCATTTCATGGAAAGCAAATGTAACCAGCCAGGCAGTCGAGTCTTCCACATCTTTTCCAAACACAAAGCAAAGTTATATGTCATAACTCAGGAAAGTAAAGTTTTCTTATTCTCATCTACAAAACTTCAGTGTCAGAAAACAGTTATTATGATGTGGGCTGAGAAAGAAAGTGTTTCCTTCATGACGTCACAAATTCTGACTCCCCCCCCACCCCGACTTTCCAGAAGACTTTTTATGACACTGCAGATGGTAATGTGTTCAGAGGCTAAATGGGATCTACTTATTATACTTCACTACAATTGAAAGGAAAAGATAAATTAAGAAAATTAAGTCCTGGAAAATGCACAAAGGCAAGGAGAAAATACCTGGGTGTATTAAAAATGAGATGCTCTTTTCACGTAACTCATTTAAAAGGTTACAATTACCATAAACATTTTAACTCCATTAAAGACTGCTGACAAAAGCTTGCTCTTAAATCTGCAAAAGCCTTCTGCGTTTACACAGGTTTGGAAGAAAGCAATGCACCTTGTGAAAAGAGCCACCAATCCTGGTGGAGCAGGCGTCGGACTATTTGGAGTTGCATAGGCATTTTTTTTAGATCTGCTTTGTACAAGACACCATGAAACCCTGACCAATTTCCATTTTTCAATAGTTACTGCGGCAGTCAGATGTTTTAATCCCTGTTGTGCTCAAACGCACAAAAGTACTCTAGGAAAGAAACACTAAAATGGCATTTTGAATAAATTCACTATACATTACATAACTTGGGAACAATAAAGGAAGAAGCCCAAGCATGACTCTAGTACTTCATATAGAAAAGCATTGCAGGAAGAAACTTTGTTTAAAAACATTAAAACTTGGGTGAATATAAATACATGTTCAGTTAATCTGTGCTACTTGATATAGAAATCCTATCAGATATTCAATCTACTAGGTGACCTGTTTGGATTTCTTACTGTATTAGCAGGAGAATATACACTGCTGCATATACTCATATATATATGCACATACATATATAAAATTCAGATCATGAAAATTTGTTTAAATACACATACTTAAAACCTGTACCTCTCAAAATAAATACATTAGCCTCTAGTAGGCTAATTTTCAAGAGTTCCTTCACAAACCAATCAGAACACAGTTTCCCAACAATGGCATGTGACCAATTAGCCACTCTTTAAATCCATTATCTATCAGTAAATGTGTTTTTTGTTTTTTGTTTTTTAAAATTCAGATGTACAACTGAAATAGCATTCCCAGAATAGAAGATGAGAGAATTCTGGCTTTGAAAATAAGTGTCTTGGCTTCCTTGATGTTTAGTTCCTACAGATGTCTAGTCTTTGCCTCTGCATTTATCAAGCAGTGGGAGAGCATTTTCTAGTGACAGCATTCTCTTCCACTGACATTACCTTCTAATTAAAGGAGTCAGCTGCCATTTCCTTTGCTGTTTGGTGCAAGGGAACAAATACAACACTGTCTGTATCTGATATCACTCCTATCATCACAGTGAGTTGTGTGTTTTTAATGTAATTTACAATGTGCTACCACTGAGGTACAGCAGACGTAGCCCTGGCGTTAAAACCAAAAAAAAGAAAGAACAAAAGTCTCCCAGGAGAACAACACACGCAGGACCAGGTGGTGCGTCTCTAAGTTCTATGAAGTAACTCGGGACCACTGCCAGAGTGGATACATTGGATAGCTGATACTGCAGTTCAAACAACAGAAAGAGATGATGAAAAGACTCAATATACCTCCTTTAGAAAGGATGAAATTAACAAAATTGGAGCTTTACTTTTTTACTTTTACATTTCCAAAACAACTTCTTAAAATGATATAAGCCAGACCAAGTTGTTTAATATAGTACAATATTTAACAACTTTGTCATTTGGTTTTGAATACAGGAATTTCAGAAATGTAGGAAATCCATGATAAATAATAGCAAGAATATTTAATGCCATTGTCTAAATGTTTTAAAAGGAAAATCTATCATAGTTGAAATACAACTTCTAAAAAATACAGTGTTCTAGGCGCTCACAGTTCTAGATTGCTAACTTTATAAATTAAAGTAGAAGTTATCCGTATATAAACAAGGCCTCTTTTTCATTGATTTCGATCTCATTTAAACCTTTGGATTCTTCAGATTCCACAAGGTAAGGCTGAGTTTACCAGATATAAATAAAATGTTTAAGTCCATGATGTATTGTAGCACTGAGGAAACAAATGCATCAAATATTTACAGGCTGGCTACAATACTTTCTTCTTTTTGTTTTAAAAGTCAAATGTGTATCAACATCAAGCCACCCTCTTGTGTTGAATTTCTCTGGTCGCAAAGAAAATGGGGCAACGGCACTTCTCCTCACTCATCTCTCCTCTCAATCCTGAAGTCTGAGGCAGGTCTTTAAGTCAAGCGTCTTTTGGGAGGTGGTGGAGGCATGAGCTCCGTGTCCGGGTCCAGATGATGATGCTTTCGCTCCTGTCCTTGAGAAGCTGCCGCACATCTGCTGATGAACCCAAACAGCATCTCCTTGGTGACAGGGTTTGAGATGCTGTTGCACACGGCTGTGGACAAAGGCAGACGTGAGTCTCGTGTGAGGGTTCGTGGAGGCAGCTGACTCGCCCCAGGGAGATGAGGACGGGGAGACGTTTCCATCCCAACACGCTAGAACTTTCCATCTTCCCAACGTGGGTGACTTGCTGTGGCTTCAACTGTGCTCCTCCCTCCCCAACCCCCGAAATGAGTGCATTTCTGGTGGCTGCTCTTTACTATTAATTCTAGACCCAAACTTGAAGTATCTGGGTTTAAGCCTGTCTCCACTATGGTTTTTGATCCGTCTAGTTTGTATAGGATATTGATCTCGCCCAGTGCGTCACACTATGGTCCATATTCAAGCACAGTTTCTGAAGAAAGTGCGCACTCTAGTCCCCCAGCTTTTCTCTCTCTCAGAGAGAAGCGCACACGGATGCATGTAACACGGCACCAGCCACCGTGCCCGCTGAACAGGGAGGGCTGCAGTGTAACTGGCAGAGCCTATTATTCTTTATTTTAGTAACTTGCTTGAAGTAAGGTATTACAACAAAATGACTATTGAAGAAAGCACCTTTCCCTATGTGATCAAAATTGTATTTACCCACTTGGTTTTAGGAAAACAACACGGGCTTAATTACTCCTCTTTTCCAAATTAACGCATCCTGTCTGAACACAGACGTCAGTTCCAACAAGAACCTTCGAATGTACAACAGTAATTTTTAAGCCACAAAACTCAAAGTGGCAATTTCTATATTATCTCATAAGCTTATCATCCGATCATCATCGTCACTGACTGAGCACTCAAAGTGCATAATCCTATTAACCTTTATTCTTCGTTTCTGTCTGTCTTTTTCTTTCAGTTCCACTAATAACGCAACCCAGAATTGCTGCCCGTAGTAGTTTACCTTAGAGACCTAATTAATATGTGCTGTTTCCCATGAAAGACCCTCACTACTCTGAATTCCCAAAGCATTCACATTGTACCCAGAGCACACCCTGAAGGATAGCATAGCAGGTTTTACGTTTCTTTTTTTTCATTTTATGTTTTTTAAGGTTTTCATTGACTCTCCATTGTTTGTAAAACTATCTTAGGAGCTGGAGATTACATTTCCCCTGCTCATGCCATCTTTTCCCATCTGGCAGACGATGGCTTCAGCGTTTTGAATGGATCTGCAATTACCACGGCTCTTGTTGTGGCTGTCGTTCAACAAACTCATCCTGTCCGCGGCCCGATTTCCTGCCCTTTAACCCCTCTCCTGGGCGCCCGCAGCAGCCCACAGGTGCGGGAGGACTGGAGCCACGCGGGGCGCAGACCTGCCACGAGCCCTCCGCGGTCCGCACGGGCTTCTGCCCCCAAAGCTGAACCACAAGAGGCAGCACAGTTTGGTTCTAACACTTTAGCTTTTGTGTGTTGTTGTGGTTTTTTGGGGGGGAGGGGGTGGTTCATGTAACCTCCACTGGGAGGGTGTCACACTCACCCATGGCAGTGTTGTAGGCATTAGGGAAACTTTTGTCTGTTCTCTGTCTCATAAAGACCCAGCTGTTGTTCTCGAATTTGCATTCTATAATTTTGTTGTCATACTGTTTTAGCTCTTTGGTCACCTGTTTTAAAAGAGAATTGAGGAAAATATTTAAATCATCTGACAGGCTTCTTGCCTGCACTACGTGACAGACGCATTAGGGAAATGCCAAAAACACTTCGGTGCCTCTTCACGTAGAGCTCTTTGTCATCCGAAGCATCTAATCAAGCCCAAGGATGTGGTGCGTACTCCCTTGTACACTTGCTCATCAATCTGACACCTTACAAATAGTCGCGAAAACGGTTGTCAATATATAGCAATTAAAAGAAGCTAAGGAGAAACCAGCCACTTCTGGGCCAAATGTAAATACGTTACCATAGGGACCAATGCCTTCGATATTGTCTGTGTCCCTCTGGCTTTCAGAAACTGAGTATCTGTGAAGGTTTCAACAACTTTTAGAAAGACCACACCATCTTAAATTCCTATGTCAGGACTTAAGAAATCCCTTTTACTGGTTAAGATAAAAAGTTAACGCATAAAGAGTAAACATTAGGATCTGATTCAGGCAATGTGCATCCTAACTATTTTGCTTTTCAAGCAGTGATAATTAACTAAAAATCTAATCTTTAGGCTATTTACCCTTTTCATCTCCAAACCAGTATGAATTTAGAGATGAAGCTACCTTTGATATTAGCTGGTAGGTTTTCTGGCTACTTAACCTCAGATGATTGAATATGGATTACAACTTAGTCTATCAATGCTAACAAGGATCCATGGCAACTACAGAACCTTTGAAAAGATGTTTCATTGGGCTGTGAGGATGGTTTTCATAAAGAGGAACCTAAGCTTATCTGCGCAGTTTCTAATCAAACGCCAGTCATGGTAGTATCTTAATGCTGTCCTCGGCTTTCACAGCTCACAACTTTTCCTCACAATACGGAAGATTGCAATCACTTAACTTCATTAGGATTATTTGAAATGCTCTCCTGTTTCTACCCACGTATTCACTACCACCTAGGAATACGAAGGGAAGCAACTTCTTTAAAGACGCTTTCAATTCACAGATCAGGCAGTGCGCATCTCCATAAAAACTTTCAAACTGTAGTCCTTTTCCCTTAATGAGTATTACACTTAATTGGACTATTCGCATGTTCAACAAATCTGACAGGACCAATACATTCAGTGTATTGGAACCAGACCTGCCCAAGGAAGTGATGCTTTACTTACTTAGCAAACTTGCTAAATTCATTCTCAAATAGTCATTATTCTAGTCTCAACTCCCCTCCCTCCCTTCCTAGGGATCCACCTCCTTTTATTTCTGATACATTATCTATATCCAAGTGTTAGGCAACTTATTCAGGTAAGGTAACCACTTATGTTATACCATAAGTAGGGTCTAATAGATAAGTTTCTAAACCTTTCAGAGTCTCCATTTTCTAATTTCTAAAATGGGCAAAGGAGTTTCTAATTCACTGGGACATTGGAGCAATAATAAATGAATGTGCCTGGCACACAGTAGCCAACCACTAAAATTCTTAATTGAATATAAAATTAGGAAATGAAACATTGCCCTTTTTTAAAGTGTACAAATAAATTCACTAAAGATACCAAGATGAGGGGCTTCCCTGGTGGCGCAGTGGTTGCGAGTCCACCTGCCGATGCAGGGGACGCGGGTTCGTGCCCCGGTCTGGGAAGATCCCACATGCCACAGAGCGGCTGGGCCCGTGAGCCATGGCCGCTGAGCCTGCGCGTCCGGAGCCTGTGCTCCGCAACGGGAGAGGCCACAGCAGTGAGAAGCCCACGTACCTCAAAAAAAAAAAAGATACCAAGATGACATGGAAAGGTACACTTTGAAAATACCTGTCAAGAAAATTGTATCACACACATCTACAAGAATGGCTTGCTATCAATAATGTGCAGTCTGCACTTCTACTGACTACCAATCGTAGTACATCTTTATCACATATTTACCATTCTTGTGTTTCTAGTCTCAGAATTGCTATAAATTATGTGTTGCTCAATCTGACTACAGCGATTAGGCAGTATTATTAAGTATCTATGTATCTACCTGGCGACGCATTAACAATCTGGGAAATAGGGCTTTCCAGAAAATGCATGCACCTGCCACTATGCCAACCTAAACGTATTTCCATGTTCAAGAACAGTACATTGTTCTTCACTGATCACACCAGTTATATTCCCAAGATAGACACAGTGCAAGGTACTCAATTTGGGTAGGTAATAAAATATGTTTAACTTTTAATAAAGGTATTTAGGTAATCAAATATATTTAAGATATAAAGCAATATCTTCCATATGTATACAAACTAAAGAAGACAGTTTTCACTAATGGTCAGATGAAGAGAATGATTAGCATACAGGGAAGGAGTTTAATTTTAGTATCCAAATTCTAATTTGTTACTATGACAATAATCATCCTCAGCCATCACATATTATTATTTACTAAAATAGGATCTAGTTAGGCCTTTTATACTCAGCTCTGTTATCCTACTGTGAGTTAATGAGAGCTTGAAAGTAATAAGAATAAAATATTTATAAATCAAGATTTCACATCTGTACCCATAATTACATTGGATTAATGAGATTTTACTGTTTTGGGGGGAAAAAGGGAGAAAAGAAAATACAGTGTATTTTATATTGAAGAAAACATTTTTTTCATGTATCCATCTTTCTGAGTACCACACTTCTGATACCATTTGAGTCTACCAACAATCCGACGTTAAGAGACGGTCAGATGAAACCGGATCTAGTACCTCTGAAGATTTGAGATGAGCAGGTCAGTGGTAATACTTGGAACAAAGGGCCCAAGACAGAGGCAGGCAGAACCACAGGTGCTCCTCCCTGCACTTTTTTTTTTTTTATTAGTTTCTTCTTTATAACAAAGTGAATCAGTCATACATATACATCTGTTCCCACATCCCTTCCCTCCTGAGTCTCCCTCCCTCTCACCCTCCCCATCCCACCCCTCCAGGCGGTCACAAAGCACCAAGCCGATCTCCCTGTCTCCCTGCACTTTTTTTTTTTTATTAGTTTCTGCTTTATAACAAAGTGAATCAGTTATATATATACATCTGTTCCCACATCCCTTCCCTCATGCATCTCCCTCCCTCCCACCCTCCCCATCCCACCCCTCCAGGCGGTCACAAAGCACCGAGCTGATCTTTTTTAATGGAATACTTTTTGGAACCTAAATGCTGGACACACTACCAGGTCACAAAAGGCGAACCATCAGCGCTGGCTGAACCACGCCGCTCAGAGCAGGCAGAGATGCGCTTCCGTCTCTAATGGTGGAGGACAAGCCCCTAGAATTTATTGTCCCTGCTCTGTGAGAGTTGTTTTGTTATCAAGAGCTCATCTTTCTTTTCTAGAGAGACTGTACAAAGGGGAGGGGGATTTCTCTGAACTAATGTGCTCTAGAGACACTTTAAAATAATGAATATCCTTGGATTGAGAAAGACACCAGTAGGCTGGGAGTTTTTTAACGTTTAATTTTGAAACAATTTTAGATCTACAGAAAAGTTGTAAAGATAGTACAGAGAGTTCCAGGATTCCCATCACCCAACTTCCTCTAATGTTCGTATTTCACATATCATGTTACATTTATCAACGCGGAGCGAGAAGTTAACATTGGTACAATACAATCAGCTAAACTACAGACTTGATTCAGACTTCATCAGTTTTTCCACTAATGTCTTTATCTGCTCCAGGATCCAATCTAGGAAACTGCATTCCTTAGTTGTCATGTCTGCTTAGTCTCTTCCAAGCTGTGACAGTTACTCAGACCTTCCCTGACACCCTTGAAGAGTGCTAGTGAGATATTTTGTAGAATGTTCCTCAATTTGGGATTTCCTGATGTCTTCTCATGATTAGACTGAGGTTATGGCTTTTGGAAAAGAACGCCAGAGAGGTAAAGCGCCCTTCTCATTGCGTAATGTCTAGGGGGTAGATGAGATCAACGTGATTTCTTCCTGGTGGTGTAAACAAACCCTGATCACTTGGTGAAGATGGTATCTGCCAGGTTTCTCTACTGTGAAGCTATAATACTCTTAGTTCCACGCACTATGTCTAGCCCTGCTCAAAGATAAGGGAATTAAGCCACTTGCTGGAGGAAGGGTATCAAAGAATTTGTGGACATTTACTAAAAGCACCACAGAGATCAATACACTTCCTGGGAGAGAGATTTTGAGGCTAGACAAACATCCCTTTTCTTCTTAAAGTTTTGCTCATTAATTTTAGCATTCATCCATGCATCTTGCCTGCAGCAATTATTACTGTGGCGTTCTGATGGAATTTTCTATTTTCTCCATTCCTTCTACATTTATTATCTGGATTTCTTCTGTAAGGAAGATTTGCCTTTCTCCCTCATTTATTTATTTGCTTACTTGTATCAGTAAGAACTCATGGAGATTTATTTTATTCTTTGGCTTATGATAAAGTACTATTGTCATTTATTTTCTTGCTCAAATTGTTCTAGTTTCAGCCACTGGGAACTCTCTCAGGTTGGCTCCTGTGTCCTTTTAACTTGCTTCCACTTTTACTTACTTATGCATTTTTAAGCATTTAGTCCCTGGCAATACAAGCTACTACTCTAGGCTCATCTCGTATTTTCTCTGCCTCAGCTCTAGAGTCAGCCATGGGGTCCTCTACCAGGATTTTACAAGAAAAAAATTACTCTTCGACAGTCCAGACTATGCTAAAAAAGTACTAACACACACCACTTGTTTTGGTCAGAATTTTCAATTATTGAGAAAAAAGAGAGGGAGGGGGAAAGAGGAGTGAGTGTGAGACAGAAAAAGAGTAACAATGAGACTCTAAATATGAATATATGTGTGTGTGTGTATATATATATATATACTTAGAAGTTTCCACCCCATCTTTTGTGAACTGCTTTCTGGAACTAAACTACCTTGACCATTTTTTCTTTTCTGAATTTAAAATTCTACTCAAGCTCTAACTCTGTAGTGTGACAGAAGGTGAATTTTTAAAACGTATTTCAAGTAGATGAACTCAAACAAAAATCCTGTTTCCACGTATGCAACTTCAAAGTCTAGTACTTATGAAGGAAGGCAGAGAAAATAAAACAACAAATAAACCAGAAATGAAATGGAATTACAAAAGTTTTCCTTGTGGTGTCAGGACAATACAAATAGCTTAAACCTGAATTATCAGACAATCTTTTAGAACTACTATCTTATAGTAGGGCCTTAATATATTACTTTTAGCAAGTACATCCATCTACTGGAGAAAATAAAACCCTTGACAAGTTACCCTTTTTAAAAATATGGTAGACTTTAACCACTTCAAAAAAACGTTCCTTCACTAAAATCCATTTGTGTTTTTTGTACCTTTATAATGAAGAACTACTGTGTAAATAACACACTTCACATTTGCTAGGTTAGAAACACAGTAGCAGGAAGCCTCTCTCTCATGAATGGTGGGGTCTTCAAGCCCTCCAATCCTGAGTTCAACTAATGAAAGTTGCCAATAAAAGGAAAGCAGCTTGGGCTTCCCTGGTGGTGCAGTGGTTGAGAGTCCGCCTGCTGATGCAAGGGACGTGGGTTCGTGCCCCGGTCTGGGAAGATCCCACATGCCGTGGAGCGGCTGGGCCCATGAGCCATGGCCGCTGAGCCTGCGCGTCCGGAGCCTGTGCTCCGCAACGAGAGAGGCCACAACAGTGAGAGGCCCACGTACCGCAAAAAAAAAAGAAAAAGAAAAAGAAAAAGAAAGCAGCTAGAACTCGGTCTTATTTATCCCAAAGGTCCTTACAGATGAGTCACAATTCCAGGGTATGAAATCCCCACTAAACTACAGATTATTACTCTTTTATAAAATCAGAGTTAGTTATAGTTATTATTCAAAATATAATAAATCTTCATATAAAATAACTGGGCAGATAAAGCAACAGCATGTTAGTACTGGTTATTGGTAGATGGTGGAGTTAGGCACGACTTAGTTTCTTCTCTGTGTTTTGCTGTATTGTCCAAACTTTCTACATAATACATGCTTAACTTTCATAATTTTTAATAATAAAAAAATCCCTAAAATAAACTATGTTTCATAAAAGATGATAAACATGAGATTGGTTTTTAATGTAGAGATACAAAAACAATAGGAAGAGATAAACCTTTAAACAGAAAACAAAAAGTCTTGGAATAAGGTCCTAAGTCCACAGTTCCCAAATACAGAGAGGCACTGTGGGGTATTTTAAATTTCCCAGGAAACACAGTGGCACGTGTTGGACACCATGCAAACTATTAGTTGGCAGGAGTTCACATTTTCAACATGAGATTCCTTTGGGTAACATATCTTTGCAAAGCTGAGTATTCAGTGGTTACTGTCATTGATAAAAACCAAGTATCACCAAAATCAATGTGGAAAGTAAATGAGGTTGGTGGTGTATAATCTGATTCCAAGGTTTAAGAAATCACGCAGTCCTTAAATGGAGTTGCATTTTCAAGTTTCTTTTACAGTTTATATCCAACTTTAGATTCTATATCATGTCAAAGTATGAAACAGGAGTGACAGCAGATCATTGTCATGCGTGCAAATTCTTAAAAGTTTAGTATTTCATACTCCTCTTCTAGGAGGTTTCCAAAGTTGTATTTCATCAATATGAGGGCAACAATGAAAACAAAGAGGAAGATGTGGAATCAAGGGAGTTCATCCAGCTCAGGAGAGAAACAAAGGCAATTCCCATCCTCAGGCCGTTTCAGGATGACCACCGTGCCAGTGTGCATAGCAGACTGCTACAAGCTTTATGGGGGCCAGAGGGTAGTGGCTCAAGTAGGAGGAGTTCCACGCCCCCGCCTGCCTTAAATATTGGAACTGAGAAGATGTGTGATGTGACGATATAAAGTGGAGTTTTAAAATATTCTGTGAGTATAGCATTTAAT
The DNA here is from genome assembly GCF_964165515.1 of Mesoplodon bidens. NCBI lineage: Eukaryota > Metazoa > Chordata > Mammalia > Artiodactyla > Ziphiidae > Mesoplodon > Mesoplodon bidens. Next base: position 26,140,033 of record NC_138168.1, read on the forward strand.
ATAATGACAAGAAAAGAAAAAAGAAAGAAGAAATTACGCAGTCCTTAACACATGCTAAGCTGTTAGGACATAAACATTTATTAAGTAGTTTGGATCAATCCACTTAATAAGTGGAATTGTTAGGTATTTCTTTTGGATTACAAATGTCTATGAGGCAACATGAACCAAGAAAGTTTGATAATCTCTGCCCTACAGCGTTTTCATTCATCCTTCCCCAGATCCTAGTCTCTAAACCCGTATGTAGGCTTATATCTAGCACTTAGTGGAAACCAACCAGAGCAGTGAAAAACTTTGCTTGAGGTACAGAAAATAGATGACGGGTACAGAGGAGAATTTCTATCAAGTTGAGTTCATTCGTTGACTTAGATCACTAACATATATGTTCCTCATTCGTCTTCTCTATCTCAATAAATGATTGACTCCATTCACCCCGTTCCTCGTGACAGAAGCTTTACTGTCCTCTGCTCCCTTCCCCTTTTATCTTCCCTCCTATTCACTGCATTACCAACTCTATCTCCAAAATACACTGAGTATTTGTCTCCTCTCTTACTACCATCATCCAGCCCAAGCCCTCACTGTCTGTCAGATTCCTGCAACAGCTTCCACACTGGTTTCTTCTTCTACATTTTCCCCATCCAATCAATTTTTTTTTTGTGTGTGTGTGGTACGCGGGCCTCTCACTGTTGTGGCCTCTCCCGCTGCGGAGCACAGGCTCCGGACGCGCAGGCTCAGCGGCCATGGCTCACGGGCCCAGCCACTCCGCAGCATGTGGAATCTTCCCGGACTGGGGCATGAACCCGTGTCCCCTGCATCGGCAGGCGGACTCTCAACCACTGCGCCACCAGGGAAGCCCCAATCAATTCTTTACAGTGCAGCCAGACTGGTCTTTGAGAAATGTAAATCCAATCAAATCATTCTTTTGCTTAAGAGAAAAACAAATAAAAGACACGCTGGTTGGAAAGGGAGAAAAAAGACTATCTCTATTCACATAAGACATGATCACTTACATGGATGGAATCTATGAAGATGCTCCTAGAACCAGGAAGTTTAAAAATGTTGCAAGGTTAACATACTAAAAGCAATTGTATTTCTATATATTAGCAAAGAATAGTTGGAAATTTAAAATTTAAGGAGTATCATTTATAGTAACATTCAAAAACATGAAATAGGTATTAAAAAAAAAAACCATGCAGAATCTGTATGCTGACAACTACAAAACACCAATGAAAGAAAGATATCAAAGAGGACCTAAATGAATGGAAAGATATACCATGCTCACAAACTGGAAGACTCAATATTGCTAAGGTGTTAACTATACAGATTCAACATAATCATAAGCAAAATCCCAAAAGGATTTTTATAGATATAGACAACCTAATTCTAATATTCATAGGGAACACCCAAGACACTAGAACAGCCAAAACAAAAAGAACAAAGTTGGAGAACTGACACTAACTAATTTCAAGGCTTAGTACATAAAGCTACAGAAATCAAGACAGTATGGTATGGGGTGAGTAGAGAGACACATACATCAGTGGAACAGAACAGACAGCCCAGAAAGAGATCCACAATTATAAGGTCAATTGACATTGGACAAAGGAACAAAGGCAATACAATGGAGAAAGAAGAGTCTTCTCACCAGAAGGTGCTGGAACAATTGGATATTCACATGCAAAATGATGGACCTCAACCCATATCTTTCACCTTACACACAATTAACTCAAAACAGAAAATACACTTAAACATAAAACCTAAAGCTATAAAATTCTGCTCTGCATCTAAAGATGCTGTTAAGAGAATGAAAAGACAAGACAGAGATTAGGATAAAATATTTGTAAATAACATTTCTGACAAAAGACTTGTATCCAGACTACATAAAGAACTCTTAAAACTCAATAATAAGAAAACAAACAACACAATTTAAAAATGGACAATCTGAACAGATACTTCACCAAAGAAGATATATGAATGGCAAATAAGCACATGAAAATATGCTCAAAGCATCATTAGTCATTAGGAAAATGCAAATTGAAATCACAGTAAGACACTACTATGCACCTGTAGCGTGTCTAAAATAAGTATCAAATGCTGACAACAATGCCAAGCAACTGAACTCTTACACATTGCTGATGGGAATGCAAAATACTATAACCACTTTGAAAGACAGTTTAGCAGTTTCTTTATAAGTTAAACATACACTTACCAAAAGAGCCAGTGACCCCACTCCTAAGTATTTACCCAAGAGAAATGAAAACATACGTTTGCATAAAAACCTGAATACAAATGTTTGCAGTAGTTCTGCTCATAATCACCCCAAATTGGAAATAACTCAAATGCCCTTCAACTGGTAAAGAGATAAAACAAATGTTGGTACAGCCTTACAATTGAATACTACCCAGCAATAAGAACTATTGATAAACTATTGATAAATGGAATACCATAGGTGAATTTCAAATACAGTATGCTAAGTTAAAGAAGTTAGATTTTAAAAGCTACATAGACTATGTGATTCCATGTACATGATACCCTAGGAAAAGGCAAAATTATAGGAACAGACAACAGAACAGTGGTTACAGAGTTTGGGAGTGGGAGAAATGATTGCTTATACTGGGGTGTCATGTGGGATTTTGGGGGGAAGTGATGGAACTGTACTATAGCTTGATTCTAGTGGTGGCTATACACCTGTATGCATTTGTCTAAACTCATAGAACTGTACATCAAAAGGAGTGAATTTATTGTATGTTAATTTTGAAAGATGAATTAAAACAAAAAAGAAACAAGAAAAATGTCAATTAAAAAAAAAGTAAATCAAATCATGTCATCCCCTGATCAGTGGCTTCTCATGACACAGCACTAAATGACATAGCCCCTGCTTATTTTTCTAGCTCGTATAAGTTGTACAACTTTTCCTTTACCTTGTTTATCATTATTTGTAAATATAATTTTTTGTTGATTATCTGTTTAAAATCTGTCAGCCAGAATGGTTAATAATTATTGAATACTTACTAGATGCTGAGTACTGTTCTAAGTACTTTATGTGGATTCATTTATTTAATCCTCGCAACAGCTCTAGGAAGTATCCCTGTTTTTACAGATAGAGAAGCCGAGGCACTGAGGAGTTAAGGAATTTGATTAAGAGTCTCACAGCCAGTAAGAGGCAGAGAAACATACTGTATCCCTATTAGGTTTTATAATCTGATTTAATCTGTATATGAATCCAGTGAGATTTCCAGATGTGGACACTCAAGCCCAGAGAATTTAAGTAACATGCTTAAGGATACAGAGCTAATTTGTTTTGGTATCAAAATTCAAATTCTAGGTCTTTGTGAGTCAAAAACCTGTGCCCTCCTTTTCCCTAAGAATTTAGGCTCTAGATTGAAAAAGTATTACAGGAGGCAAAGGTAAACTACACTTGTGGAAGCTTTTACTTCTTGTGTAATAAACTGTAATTTAAGTAAGTATTTCCAAGGATTATATTCCACTTGGGAGAGCCTGTGGGTGGGAGGCGAAGTGATGTGTGACAGACAAAGGGCGGGAGAACATAACATGCTGGTTTGAACCAAGCACAATGTCTTATCAAGTTTCTTTTCCTTCACTTTTCAAATGCCCGCCATATTGACCTGCACCATCTCTGCTGTTTGCTATTCTGGTTGCGTGTGCATGAACCACACATCATAGCAAATTGCAGAATTTCTCAATCATTAAGGATTTACAATAGGTTAATTTTAAAATGGGCTGCACTTCACAGCTGCAAAGCTTTTGTCTGATTTCTCGACCAAATGAGAAGCCATTATTGGATTGAAGACCTTTCCATGGGCATGACGAGCAAAAGAAAAAGGTTGTGTGGGCAGAACAGGCAGCTCTGCCAGGTAGGGTGAGGTAATGGTAACAGCTCACTAAACAGACTGCCAAACTCTATGGCACAATGTATCTCTCTGTTTAGTACCAAGCATGATGAGAATTTATAAGTAGATCAGGGGTTCAGTGCACGCGTGGGATAATAAAAACGATACACAACCAAGGAAAGCTTTACAATCCATAGGCATACCTAGTTTTACTGCACTTCGATTTCACTTCACAGATATTGTGTTTTTTTTTACAAATTGAAGGTTTTTAGCAACCCTGCTCTGTCAGATGATGGTTAGCATTTTTTAGCAACAGAGTATTTTTAAATGAAGGTATGTACATTTTTTTAGACATAATGCTGTTATTGCACACTTAATAGACTACAGTTTGGTGTAAACATTACTTTTATATACACTGAGAAACCAAAAAATTCAGGTGACTTGCTTTATTGCGATATTTGCTTTATTTCAGTGGTCTGGAACCAAATCCTAAATATCTACAAGGTCTGCCTGTACCATTAATGTGGGGAGGAGGCTAAAATGCAATATGCATGCCTAACACTTTTTTCTTTCTAAATAGTTATAAGTACCATGACAGACTTGACTGATGTTGCTTGTTTTTTAAGATGTCTGTCTCACAGCCAATGCAAGTAATTCATAAAGTATATCTGTCAGATTGAGTTTGATAAATGGTCTATTTATTGGCAGTAACAAACACCTAACTTAAAATCGTGTTACCGGTCATTAAATATCCATGCTTAACAAAGTTCACAATACAATGGATCTAATGTTTGAGCTAGGCAGGTCACTAAAATGTCAATGCATAGTTCAAATTTACTTCAACGAGTCCTTCATTTACTCTCCAAGGACTTGCTAACAATTGGGGTCCAATAATGTTCATTTGTTTATTCCTTTAGCAATACATGCTGGTTACATATAACTTTATCTCTTTCCACTCACCCATTTAAAACCCGTCTATTCTTATAGAGACCTCAAGAGAACTGTCCTCCAGCTAGATCAATGTGGCTTGTGGCAATAAACCAAAATGCTACCATAATAAGTAAAGATTTCCTTCCTGTTCTGCCTACTATTTAGAGGGGAAAAAAAAAGGTTGACACTCTTCCCTTTTGATCATCTTCCAGAGTAAACTTGTTCTTTAAAATGACTTGATTTGCCCTAGCAGCATTAACGGGCACAGACCCACAACACCTTTGAATCATTAGCTTAGGGACACAGAACTCCTTAGTTTAGTGATAATGCTCTGTGGTGACTGGGACCCATCTGAGCAAACAAAGCTTTCCAGGATTCCTTTCCCACAACTCAGCACCTCGGGTCAGTGCAGACTCTCACTGAGATACTCGGACGACAGTAGCTGTAACTTTGCCATGCACACTGCCTTCTATTTTTATATATGCTCTCTCAACAACTGTATTTCTTCTTCTTTGAGAAAGAAATTCTGGAGCTGTTGACAAAAGCATTACACAAACACAGAGTGACAGTACACTGCTCAGAACCCTAGAGTTCTGTTTTGTATCTTTATGTAACTTCTGAATGACATTCACAATGGAATCTGCCTCCTTAGCTCCAGGTATTGGGGATATCAAAAACCACTCAGAAAAGGTTGAAAGTTTAAAAATGGTTACAATAAAGTATCTGTATCAGCTGTCACAGTCCCTAAATACCTCCTCAAAAAAAAAGATCTTTTTTTCCCAAAACACACTACAAATACCTTTCATAAAATCCAATATTCTGGAGTTGATAGGAAACTTGGAGGTCATCAAATCAAACACTTTTATTCTGAAATATCTAAGTACTAAAGTGCATCCTGCATTATCTCTATGAATTAGTGTATCTTTATGGGTGTGAACATTCATGCATTGAGGAGGTTATAAAACCAGCTGAAATAGCAAATTCATTACTTCAGTAACTTGTACTCAAAACTAACTTAATGTTTTTAACTAAGATATTTCTTTTTTTGAATTAATTTTTTTTTTTTTTTTTCAGTACTTGGGCCTCTCACTGTTGTGGCCTCTCCCGTTGCGGAGGACAGGCTCCGGACACGCAGGCTCAGTGGCCATGGCTCACAGGCCCAGCCGCTCCGCGGCATGTGGGATCTTCCCGGACCGGGGTGCGAACCTGTGTCCCCTGCATCGGCAGGCGGACTCTCAACCACTGCGCCACCAGGGAAGCCCTTGAATTAATTTTTATTGGAGTATAGTTGCTTTCCAATGTTGTGTTCGTTTCTTCTGTACAGCAACTAAGAGATTTATTTTCCTTCAGAGATATTTACTTTTAAAATTATTGACTGAGATTTTTTTCCTTCTTGGGGAAGGGAAAGGGAGGGAATGAACAGGTTTTGAATACCTGCTTTGTAGCCAGCACTGTGCAGGGCACTTATACACATTATTATCCTTCATGCTGGAGGAAAAGGAAAATTTTATTGTTGTTCACTCCTAATCAAGAAATTACTAAATAACTAAATGCTAATGGAGTATCCTTTGCAGTCACCATAAACTACAGGCGATGTGCGGATTCCTTTAGGTCATGTTAAGTTTAATGTAATATAATCTTCTAAAACAGAAACGGTAAGAAACACGGGCTGCATATGAGAAAAACAAACAAAAATGAGCAAACAGACAAAAACCTCACCAGCCTCCAGTGCCATGGGTTGGCTTTACTAGTGTGGAGGAAAGAAGTTAGGAGGAAATCTCTATAGTGGGGAGGGAAAAGATGCGGGAGAAGGAGACAAAGGAAGTTCTCAGTGTCCTAAGTCACGTCTGTGAAATTAAAGTGCTTTCAGCTGAGTAATACACAACAGAGGACGATTTCAGTGATTATTAGAGCTATTTAAATTTTTAGTAGGCTCCAGTGATTTAAAACAGTCTTTTCTGTCCGGGCAACCGGTTTATCTGCTTTTACTTTCAAACTTGGGGGTGGGGGGCAATCTTTGCAAAGATTTATTCATGTATGTAAAATGCACAAAAATACTATTATGTAAAGATGTCTACATTTAGAAGTATGTGATTGCCCAATTTTTGAGAGATGAGAACTCACATTTGGAACCAGATTAAATCTCTCACTTAGCTCCCTCCCTCCCCCATGCCCACACTCTGTTAGGTTTTCATCCTAGTCCAGTCCTGGTGAGGATATATGGCAATGCGTCCTAGCGGGAATAAAGAGCAAAAAGTACATGGGCAATCCTCCCCTTACCCCCCCCCCCACACACACGCACATACCTTACCACTCAACCGCTCTTATCAAGCCTCCAGAGAGTATATTCTGAATAAGGTAGCTGTGGTCACCTATGAGGAAGGAAATTATTCTCTGGATTGTAGCGCTAAACTACGTGGAATTAAGTCTGAAGATTAAAATAAGGTGGGTGGCTTTTCACCTTTCCTCTAAAAAGTAACTAGCACAATCCTGATGCTTAATAAAAATAACATATCAGGTAAGTGGCATGCTTGGCAGGAACGCTTTCAAACTGCATGTTACAGGATATTCTCACACTAGTGCGCCTCCCTTGAATTCTGACTAAGGTCAGCCCCGCAACCACAGAAAGCACTGAGTGAATCTCTGACGGTGCGTCTCCCACCAGTGCCAACCTGTGCCTACTTTTAGGCCAGGACACCTGCCACCCTGAGCTCCCGTGGCTTCCGCGGTGGTGGATGTTGTGCCTCTGGCTCGCTGGTTGAGGGTCTGCTCTGACCAAATGACAATACAGGAAGGATATTTGTTTGGGGGGTTTATTCAGAATTGGAGTGTTGGCCAGTCAGAATGGCCATCATCAAGAAATCTAGAAACAATAAATGCCGGAGAGGGTGTGGAGAAAAGGGAACACTCTTGCACTGCTGGTGGGAATGTGAATTGGTACAGCCACCATGGAGAACAGTATGGAGGTTCCTTAAAAAACTAAAAATAGAACTACCATATGACCCAGCAATCCCACTACTAGGCATATACCCTGAGAAAACCATAATTCCAAAAGAGACATGCACCAAAATGTTCATTGCAGCTCTATTCACAATAGCCCGGAGCTGGAAACAACCTAAGTGTCCATCATCGGATGAATGGATAAAGAAGATGTGGCACATATATACAATGGAATATTACTCAGCCATAAAAAGAAACGAAACTGAGCTATTTGTAATGAGGTGGATAGACCTAGAGTCTGTCATACAGAGTGAAGTAAGTCAGAAAGAGAAAGACAAATACCATATGCTAACATATATATATGGAATTAAAAAATGTCATGAAGAACCTAGGGGTAAAACGGGAATAAAGACACAGACCTACTTGAGAATGGACTTGAGGATATGGGGAGTGGGAAGGGTAAGCTGTGACAAAGCGAGAGAGAGGCATGGACATATATACACTACCAAACGTAAGGTAGATAGATAGTGGGAAGCAGCCGCAGAGCACAGGGAGATCAGCTCGGTGCTTTGTGACCGCCTGGAGGGGTGGGATAGGGAGGGTGGGAGGGAGACGCAAAAGGGAGGGGATATGGAAACATATGTATATGTATAACTGATTAAATTTGTTATAAAGCAAAAAATTTTTTAAAAATTGAAAAAAAAAATTTCCTACAAAATCTGCAGATAGTAGGGTCAGCAAACTGTCTCAAGAAATATGATTTGCCAAGTTAGTTCAATAAAAATATTCAATAGGACAAAAGCTGAAAGGCTACAGACCAAAAGACATATGACAAGACACTGAGAGTCTGCCTTGAGGGTATAAAACGTTGGTTTCGAGTCTCTAATAATTGATCACTTTATTAATGATCCAACAGAGGACTTAGTGAATAGCCTATTAATAGGATCTAAATTCAAATTCAAAGCATCTTTTGAATATCCGTTAGGAAAAGTAATATAATGAAAATTTTAGAGAAGGTAGTTTTGCAGAAAATAAAATGTAACTTAGAAAAAATACAAAAGATGAAGTCCTGGTAAATATTTAGTATGTAAGGGAAAATGGAAAGGCTGTCATCACTGTGGAGAAAGAAATGATAGTAGACAGATTACCAGAAAAAGATTTAAATTAAGACATTCCATTATTTTTATATACTATTGTTATTATTAACAGTTCTCACCCCCTTTGACAGAAAGAGTCGTATTACTGTAGCAGGAGGCAGAAGTTTGGAGGAAAGACTCTTTCTTGAAGGAAGAAGAAATATCCCACTGATGGATGAAGAACTGGGCTTAAGTTTGAGTAGGTTGCTAGGCTCTTTTTCCCATTCTTCTCTCTATATTCACCCAGAAAACTACAAAATGCCTGTATAAAGTAACAGGGAAGAAATAAACACAGAAGCATTCATTCCTTTGCATTTTTTTTTCTGTTTGGGGTGTGTGTGTGTGTGTGTGCGTATATGTATGTTTATGACGTATACATATTTTTTTCAATTTTAAATAACAAATGCAGAGCCTTTAGAAAGCACGTAGGTGATGTTTGGATACAAAAAAATTTCTAAAATGGAGACAGAGTAATAAATTGAGGCTCAGACAGAAACAGAAAGCACCGCTGTCATTGTTTAACCTTCCAAGGCCTAAAGATGAACAAATCCCAGCCCTCAAACACACATATACAACTAACTGCCTGTGCAGTCAGAAAATGACAGATTCAGGAGGAGATTCTACATTCTTGATAATCAGCCCTGTAGTCTTTCCTCTTCCCTATACCACACTGGCCAACATACAATTTAATTTCATCATTTGGATGTGTGTGATTATTTTTATTTATAGCCCCCAGATCTGCAGATATAGAACTTGTGGTTTCTAGTATTTACTCTACCTGAAGGTGTATCACAGGTACAACACTCTCCTGCTCTTTGGAATGGGAATAGGGGTACTTTCTCCTTTTTAAGAGATACAGGTCACTTGCACAACAAATACTCCTTCAGCTTGTATTATTGTACAGTCATATTCTGATGAGTCCAAAGAGCTTCCCCTACCACCACCTGAGGTGAGGGAGGGAGGTGGGAGGACATTTGTATCACAAAGAGACCAACTACAATCCCTCTAAGGCTGGGGCCATCTTCTAGCACCCGCCCTGCAGAATGAGCAGGAAGGCCTCTTCCGACTGCTATCTCTGACATGTGTACTGCTGAGCTCCTTGGAGTAGATCCAGTTCTTTTAGGAAAGCCAGCATGGTTGTGACATCTTGTAGACCTAACTTATTCTGAATTCTGCTCTATAACGAAGACTGTTTTAGAGTAATTCCAATTTATTATTACTAATTAATATATCGCCCTTTGGTAAACTAGACCAAATTTATAAGGAAGAGCAGACATATGTTACCATGAGGTCACAGGCTATGTTTACAAAGTTCAGACAGCTAGTCATGGAAGGTTTCAAGCTTACTTTCCCGCGACTCTAAAGCTCTTAACCATGTGATCTGAATAGAATTCTCAAAGCATTTATTTTATTTGACTTTGAATGTGTTCACTTTCTTTTATAAATCCTTAAAGTTAAATAATCATAAATGACTGTATTTTAGTTTTAGTTTAAAAAGACTAAAAAGGATGCTAGACATGATTTACTGAAAAACTGTTATTTTTAATTAAAACAAAAAAACTCTTTTAAGACAAAGACAAGAACCCCAAATCTCATACCCAGTCCTGAGCTCCTTCCAACATACCAGACTGCTTCCTTTTAACTTCTTCAAACCACACAGAGTGCAATTTAAGGACAATTCAGTATTTTCCTCACCTTGCTAGATTACTGAGACAGTTTAGGAAAGAGAGTGCTACAAAAGAATATAAGGAACTGTGGAGTAGGTAGAACTAGATTAAAATCTTGATTCCAGTGCTCTTGACACATGTGTGGTGTGCTCCGTGCCGTACAAGCCTTAGGCTCTATGCTACGCCACTCTATGCTGTTCAATTTTTAAGCCATGTAACCTGGAGCACAATGCCAGATGGTTCCTATTGGGTCTGCGTGGGTTAAGCTATGTAAACCTTTTGGTAGACATAGGGGGCTGCAATTCTGTTAGCTTGCTTTCCTGTTATTTCCTGGGGTTTATTCTGTACTCAATTCCTGTTAGGAAAATATGATCATGTATTACATACACAAACAGAAGAATTCTTATTCTATTTCTGTTAACTTCCATTTTAAACGACAAGAAAATAAAACTAAATAAACTGAAGAAACTAAACCCCATGCAGTTCACCTTGACTTATTCAATATATGCTTTACTGAATATGCTTTATAGAGCATATTTGTATGCTTTTATATAGCCTAAAACTATTAATGGTACTAGAGGAAGGTAAACAACTGACTGTTTGGTTTATTTTCATTCTATTCTTTGTTAACCTGAATTGGAAAAGTGGCTATTCCACGAGGTTATTTATAAATTAAAACCAAAGTGATACCTGGCTTTGAAACAATACCTTGAGCTCAAAATCAAAATGCCTCCTTAAGTTAGAACGCTGCAGCACAGACAGAAACTCTCAAGCACAGCCAGATGCTCTACTTTTTTAGAAGAGGTGTATCAAGTTTTAGGCAGCCCAGGTTCCCTACAACAAATATCCAAGAAGCATACCTGTGGTGTTAGTTATGTACTCAGTTTCTCATGTCGCAATTCCTCATATGAAAGAAAAATGTAAAAAGATCAGAAGGTCCTAATGATCTGGATCCCAAGGTGATAAAAGAACAAGGCCCCTATTTGTAATGGCTCATTAAATGCCTTAGAGAAGACGTGATGGGGGGTAGAAGGAAACACCATTTTTTTTTTCTTTTTTTTTTTTTTTTTTGGTACGTGGGCCTCTCACTGTTGTGGCCTCTCCCGTTGCGGAGCACAGGCTCCGGACGCGCAGGCTCAGCGGCCATGGCTCACGGGCCCAGCCGCTCCGCGGCATGTGGGATCTTCCCGGACCGGGGCACGAACCCGCGTCCCCTGCATCGGCAGGCGGACTCTCAACCACTGCGCCACCAGGCAAGCCCTGAAACACCATTTTTTAAAATGACTTTTATAAGCCTAGATTTGTGCTAGATGCTTTATCCACACTATTCTATAGAATTCACACCATGATTTTAAGAAGTAGATGCTGTCATTTCCATTTTATAGATATAAAACCAAGGTACATACACTGGATGAGAATCCCACCAGATTCGTTTAGTTCTAAAGCCTATCCTAAGGTTCAGGGATTGGTTTGCTTTTCAACTGAATGGCAAATCATCCTTGTGCAGTTGAATAGATTCATGAAAAAATTTCCATAAAGATCTCTAAAAGCTAATTATGAAGTTAATCCCACACCCCATAAAGGGCATAAACATGTCTCACACACCAGCCTGCCACATTTCCCACAACTAAATTTCAGCAAAAAAGCACAAGAGCCAAAACAAACTAAAAAACTGAAGGGTTCTATTTTTTTGGATAAGATATACTTTTTCTTTAATCTGCCAGATTTCTCTATTGGTTACATAGCATGAGCAATTTTCTCACAGGAAATCTCTTGTATTTATAGCAAGCTAATTACTCTCTAGAAGTGACTGTCATATGTATGTGGATGGTTTTGGATTCAATTTTGTCAAAAGCTGGGAAATTAATTCATGCCTCATCCCATGCAAGCCTTATGTTTTAAGAGATTAAAAGCCACTGCAAAGACCTATTACCAGGGAATTTCTGAAGACCACCCTTAATTTAAAAATACATTAATCTACTTCTTTTTGGATGATATAATCTACAAGCCTGTTTGTTATGGTCAGCTCAATGTTCTACCTAATTGTGAGGGAAATACCTGTTTATTAGAAATAACAGCTTTTTGCTTTAAAGTTCAGACCAAAAAAAAAAAAAAAAGCTTGCATCTTCATCATAAATGTACTGCATTAAGACATAAAAACAAAAGATTCCAGCAAATAAGAAGCTCACTAATTTTATATACCAAAAGCTACAATATGCTATTTACTACACAATTAACTGTTTTCTTTCAAGAGAGAGATGTAAGTAACATTTTGTAAACTTCATTTTGTTGAAATATATTCCCGGCTGCTGAGCTTCTTATTTTGTACCAGCAAAAGTGAAATATGCTACTTTCGCTACTGTCAAACAAAAAACATTTAAATGATTACCAATTTTGATTCTTGCTCTAATTTTTTTCAGCTGCATATGGTAATACATTTCAAAAAATGATGTCAGGGATGCCACTTTACTATAGCAAAGTATTAAAACAGACATTTGGTGTTATCAACATTTGCTGCACCCCTGAAGAATAAAATGGGGAACTTTTTTTATTTTAGAGGAGGCGACATCTACTTCTTAACCTATATTGAGTCCCTCTAAAGCATGTGCTACTACCATAATAAAAGGTCTCCAGCAGTTATGAGGCTTTTGTATAAGTGACCCTAAAAAGCTTAATGGGGTTCCAAGACCACTCATCAACATACAGAGAGCCTACTATTCACCTACTTCAGTCTGTGTGATATATACTTTCCCAATTCAAACATGGAAAGTTTCAGTGGCAAGTAAAGACCTACGCATGTAAAATCTTAAAAGTTAATAAGAATACAGAAAAAAATTAGATTTCACAGGCAGTATATACTATTTGCCAAGTAAGTGACACAAATAATATACCACTATCAGAAAGAAAGGATGGCTCCTTCCCAAATATTGGCTCATATCTCCCGTACAGTTCTTACTGTATTATTCTTTTTGCTATTAAGCTTTTGTATACATACCTTAAGAGCCTAGAATAGGCAGATTTTTAATTTTTCATTTCTGAATCCCACCACGGTACTGAAAAATACCCAGCACTTGGTACATGCTCAATCAATGTTTACTTGAATACCTGAATAAACGAATGACTGGTGACGATGATAACGGTAATGAAGACAGCAGCCACACTCAGGGTCAGGTGCTGTCCTAGGTGCTTCGCATGCATTAACTAATTTACTGTTAGTTTTCTCTTGGTACTTTACAAATGAGGACACTGAGGCACAGAGGGACCAGCTTGCCCCGACTCATCTAACTCCTTCATGCCCTTCAATTCTGGGCTTAAAGGTGACTTCTTTAGGGAGGTCCTCCCAACCCATGAGACAAAGCTACAGACCCTTGCCCTCCATCCAAACAACCCCTTTATCTTCCCTATCATTACAGCCGTCACTCCTGAAGAACTGATTCAATCAGCAGTCTTGTACATACACAGTGAGCTCCATAAAGGCAGGGACCATGTCAGTCTTATTTGCTGCTCTAACTCCAGTGCCTATCAAAGTGCTTGGCACATAATGGGTACCTAATAAATTTAAGTTTCATGACTGAGTGATGCAGGTAGCCATTAAATGTTCATTTAAAGAAAAAGTAACAATAATGAGCAAATCTGAGGTGATTTGAAAGAGTCAATATGACTGCCCAGTAGGCATTTGAAGATTCAAAACTGTGGTTTAAGAGAAGAATGAGGTAGAGATTTGAGAAGCATCTTCAGGTTATTATTCCATGGCTATAAATGATCACAACGAAACTGTGACACTATGGTTGACCCATTTCTGAATACATATTATTTGTATATTAAGGAGAACCCAACATCTTATGTTTCTGTTGTAAGCCCCCAAAAGAAAAATTCCAGAAGGGGCCTTATTAATAGTAAAATTAATTAAGATGAAACCATTCTTTAAGAGGTTCTTCTTTTTTTTGTGTGGTACGCGGGCCTCTCACTGCTGTGGCCTCTCCCGTTGCGGAGCACAGGATCCAGACGCGTAGGCTCAGCAGCCATGGCTCACGGACCCAGCCACTCCGCAGCATGTGGGATCTTCCCGGACCGGGGCATGAACCCGTGTCCCCTGCATCGGCAGGCGAACTCTCAACCACTGCGCCACCAGGGAAGCCCAAGAGGTTCCTCTTAATAACAATATAGTGCCTTTATGAGAGTGCCTGGAATCTGCCATCAGCATATTTCTAGTTTGGTAGAAAAGCTTCCAGCCTGTATTAAAGCTCCTGTGTGTTTTCTTTAAGACGACCATGGTGAAGCTGAAATACACTGCTACTGTGATGATACACCAGAAGCACTCAAGCAGTGGAGATGAGTCCTGTGTTGTAGGGACAAGCAAAGCGTTTAAACCTGCAGATGTACCTAAAAGAGGCATATAAACCACACTGCACCGCTACTGTGACAACAAATGTGAAAACTCCGGCAAGGCACTGGCTGACAAGAGAATAGAAAGCAGAACTGGTTCAGTCACTGTGCTTGACAAACTTGAAGATAGACCTGTTTCGGGACAAGTATTGTAAGTTTCAAACCTGTTTTACGTCGCTTGGTGCAGCTGTGAGCAGCAGTGAAAGCGACATCGACTACTGCGACCATGAAGAAAGGGAGACGGTGAGGAAAGGCAGCAGCAGGCTCACTGAAGAACAGAAACCACCGCAAGTGAAAGAACATCATTTCTGGGCAGAGCTGCTGATGCTTTTTGCCTTCTTGGCTGTATGTACACTTATACAGCCAGTAAGCAGAACCACATTCAAATATTTAGGACCACGAGAGCAGCGTACGGAATTAAGAGAAATAAAGGGTAAGTCTATAGGCCCTTCCAGCAAACAAAACATTACCAGTAGTGCAGTACTGTCTTAAGGCAAATATGGCAGAATTAACCCCTCCTTATTAAAAAAAGAAAAAATAGGAACGCAATGTCAGTGAATGAAAGTACTACACTTTTCCAGGAGGATGTAGAGACACCTTTAGGCCCACTGGTCAAAGCTTATGGATGCATATAATCAGGTGCAAATTAAGGTTATTGATTTAACAAGTTTAGTCACCTAATTTTCCCTAGAAATTTTGGCACTTTTTAAGTTACTCACAGGAAAAAAAAACAAAAAAAAGAAGCAAGAAAGGAACTGCCAGAATTTGACCTTGAGAAATAATAGCCGACAGCAAATCACCAACCCTGAAGCACAGTAATCTTGGGCCACTTTCTGAGGCAGTAACTGGCTTGAGAGATATTAACAATTCCTGCAGCCATCACTTTATTAAAGTGCAGGCAAATAGTCCAAGACGATACTCAAAAGTTCTATAAATTATAGGACACTTTAAGAAGGTAGGGATACTTCCAATTTATCAAATGAAAAAATCAACATAAATGCTTGCTTAGAAAAGCTACATGGGAAAATTTTCATTAAATGATGATGTTGTTGGGTCACTGATCTCTCTACCATCTTGCATTTCTATAGAGCTTGCTCTGTGCAACGCACTGTTGTTGTATGGGCTGACTTCCTTGGAATACTTGATCAACGTCTCCAATGGAAAATTTAAGTCAGCAATATTTACACAAAAACAGTGTTGTAAAGAACAAAGGGAGTGGGCTTAGGGAGTCAGGAAAACCTGCGTTCAGATCCCAATTATATCATTTACTGGTTTGCATGACCACGGGCAAGTTATTTCACCTCTCTGTATCTCAGCTTTCTCATCTGTAAATAGAAATAATATTTACTTTATAAGACTTTATAAATATTAGAAGGTATAATATGTCCTGGGCATATAATATGTGCTCAATAAAAATGATTTCTTTGCTCTTTATAAAAATACCTTATTTTTTTCTATTCCTAGTACAATTAAAGTCATATGTTACCATCCCATTTATGCCATAGATGTTTTTGGAAATGATCATTGATCTTAACAAAAACATCTAACTTTAAAAATAATGTCAAAGGTTGTTATTTCCAAAAGAAAGAATACATATCAAACCAAAAATATGCAAATTCTATTACTGGGTAGTATATCACTAGAGTTCAGGTTTCTGCTTCCAGATTACCACGCAGAAACACTGAAAGAAATGTTTAATGAAAATGGTACACTAGAAGAGCTAGATTTTTAGACTTATTTATGTATTATTTATAAATAATTATTATTTATTTTTAAGTCAATAATAGTCTTGATGCTATGTTTTTAAAGTCACAATTTTGAAGATAATTCTCTAAAGAAGTTGTGAATGCAACAATAAAGGGTAATTATCACCTTCAATGGGGAAAAAGGTATAATGAACTGATCTCTTTCTCACAATAAAAATCTGCACTGAACAAACCTGAACCAATCAATCTGTTGTCTTTTTCCAGGATACAATTCTCCCGTGAAAACTATGTCTAACAGACTTGGGCTTAATCTTAACTTCTCAAGACACACAAAAAGAGATGAAAATAGGGCTTCCCTGGTGGTGCAGTGGTTGAGAGTCTGCCTGCTGATGCAGGGGACATGGGTTCGTGCCCCAGTCTGGGAAGATCCCACATGCCACAGAGTGGCTGGGCCCGTGAGCCATGGCCGCTGAGCCTGCGTGTCCGGAGCCTGTGCTCCACAACGGGAGAGGCCACAACAATGAGAGGCCCGCGTACCACAAAAAAAAAAAAAAAAAAAGGGATGAAAATAACTGAGATAACAGCTATGGAAAGGCAAGATCTTCCATGACTTGAACTGTCAGATTCAAAAGTATAACTAGTCACATTAAGAAAGGTTCACTTCCTGTCACAAATAATAGTTCCACTTGAACAGCAAGAGAATGTCATAGAAACATTAATTTGAACTATTTTTATATTAGCTCTACTTCAAACAATATGAAGAAGATATAAAAATATTTTACTACCTGACAGTTATGACTTTAGGAATCCAGGACCCTTTTGTCATTGTCCATGGCAGTGAGCATTATTATCAGTTACTTTAGCTGGGTCTAAAAAAGCCATCTGAAATACTGATACAAATCAGCAAGAAAATGTCAGTTCTTGATGGTGAGTTTGGTTCTCAGCTGAAATTCTGATGTTTCTCTAAAAAGGTATTAGTCCCTGCCCAGTTCCAAATTACAAATTCTTAAAGTGGCCTGTATAGTTTTGCTGTTAGTGTGTTTTTTTTCTTTTTAATTCTCTAACACCAATTTACCTCTTCAACCATATCTCGTATTACTTCCTTACATAAACTTTTGCTTTTATACTCAAGGCAAGACTTTATAGTTCCACTCCACACTTTACATTTTCTACTTCCCTAAAACACCTGTCATTCTCCTATTCCTACAGGGAGTAAACAGAGACAAAGTCTCTCTTTCTTACACACACACACACACACACACACCCTACTATTCACCTAATCGGTAGGACAACACAGTTCTTATTTCCTTTGTGAATCCCACTTCAACTACCCCAGCCCAGAGTTTCTCCTCAGCTTTGGACATCTACAGCTAATTCCAAGCATCTGACACATCACATCCTACCTTCTGTTGTTAATTATCTTTTTACAAAGAGATTCTTTCCCTCTCACCAGTCAGACTATAAATAAGTTAGGGGCATATAAAATAAATTTTTTTATTTTACGGTATTTTTTATTGAAATATAGTTGATTTACAATGTTGGGGTAGTTTCAGGTGTACAGCAGTGTGATTCAGTCATATGTATACATATTTTTTCAGACTCTTTTCCCATACAGGCTATTACAGAACATTGAGAAAATAGCTTATTAATCTTTATATCCCTGTCTTCACCAAAATACTTTGTACATATATACCTAATCAATGTTTCTTTTTGACTAGCAGGTAAGTTTTGAGATAAAAAATTGCCAAGAGACTAGTACCTATAGTCAAAGGAATAGGGAATTGTCACCGTTAGAGGGGAGTGGGAGTGAGGGAAAATGAGGGGACAAGAGCACAGGAAAGCCCGATGGAAGGAATTTACATCTGCTACAGTGGGCAACAGGAAGCCATTCTGGTGATGATTTAAAAATGAAAAAAAAATCAAACTAGTGTGGGATAAACTTTAGAAAGGTTCTGAAGGCCAGAAACAGGAGACTGAATTTATGCTAGAGAGTGTCAAGATGTCTAAAATAGAAACTATCAAGGAGCGGAAGGTCTGGAGGACGAAAACGATGTGGCTCTACCTCAAGCCCCTCAGAAGAGGTGGCCATTAGTTAACAGCCAACAGAACTGAATGAAGCAGAGGCCTGGGCTCAAGGGAAGTCAATCTATTAAGGACATTTGGCACTCCACCAAGAATAAGAAGAATTCAAAAGAACAGACTTGTCTTCACCTTTCTCTACCAAACTATAATTTTTCATAATTGTATTGATTTAATAAATCATTCAGGCCAGTAAAGGCATTTGAAAATCCTCAACAGGCTTAAGATTTTACTTATTATGGATAAGACTGAGCCCTATAGAGCATGGAAGTCTGTATCTTTTAATAGGATACAAGAGAACAGAATAGTTCATCACTGGTAGTAACTTACCCTCACCAGTACAATTTCTACCTTTGCCTTGTGTGGCTCCATTTCACCCCAGAAATCTCCACTTTGTGACATCTAGTGACCTTCATCATATGCATGTTGCCTTATTTCATTCATCCTTTTGCTAAACCATAACCACCCTGAGAACATCTCCTTGCTTATTTTCACTGTCACTGTCTTTTACATTGTCCAATTACTCTTGTGCTATGCAACCAACCTACTCATCCTGAAACTTAGAAAACATCTGTTCCTTCTCAGTGCAATTGTGCTCTAGTTCCTTCTGCAGCTAACATCAGCCCTGAGTCATCAAAATGCGTCCAAGATACACTGATCTTGAAAAACATTAAAATGCTTTAATTCCATCTATGCTCACAAAGCATACACAACTTTGAGTCAAAAACTGAGAGACACTTCCGGGTAAGATGGCGCAAGAGTAAGACGCGGAGATCACCTTCCTCCCCACGGATACACCAGAAATACAGCTACACGTGGAACAACTCCTACAGAACACCTACTGAACGCTGGCAGAAGACCCCAGACCTCCCAAAAGGCAAGAAACCCCCCACATACCTGGGTAGGGCAAAGCGGAGAGATCCCCACACAGAGGATCGGTGCCGAGCGGCACTCACCAGCCCGAGAGGCTTGTCTGCTCGCCTGCCGGGGCGCGCAGCGCTGGAAGCTGAGGCTCGGGCTTCGGTCAGAGCGCAGGGAGAGGACTGGGGCTGGCGGCGAGAACTCAGCCTGAAGGGGGCTAATGTGCCACAGCTAGCCGGGAGGGAGTCCGGGAAAACTCTGGAGCTGCCGAAGAGGCAAGAGACTTTTTCTTCCCTCTTGGTTTCCTGGTGCGCGAGGAGAGGGGATTAAGAGCGCTGCTTAAAGGGGCTCCACAGACGGGCGCGAGTCGCGACTGAAAGCGCGGAGCCCAGTGACGGGCGTGGGACGCTGGGGCTGCTGCTGCCGCCGCCAAGAAGCCTGTGTGCGAGCGCAGGTCACTGCCCACACCGCCCTTCCGGGAGCCTGTGCAGCCCGCCACTGCCGGGGTCCCGGGATCCAGGGGCGGCTTCCCTGGGAGAACGCACGGCGCGCCTCGGGCTGGTGCAACGTCACGCCGACCTCTGCCGCTGCAGGCTCGCCCCGCACTCCGTGCCCCTTCCTCCCGCCCGGACTGAGTGAGCCAGAGTCCCCGAAGAGGCTGCTCCTTTAACCCTGTCCTGTCTGAGCGAAGAACAGACGCCCTCCGGCGACCTACACGCAGAGGCGGGGCCAAATCCAAAGCTGAGACCCAGGAGCTGTGAGAACAAAGAAGAGAAAGGGGAATCTCTCCCAGCAGCCTCAGAAGCAGCGGATTAAAGCTCCACAATCAACTTGATGTACCCTGCATCTGTGGAATACATGAATAGACAACACATCATCCCAAATTGAGGAGCCCGGAGTCAGTGCTGTGCCTCTGAGGTGGGAGAGCCAACTTCAGGACACTGGTCCACAAGAGACCTCCCAGCTCCACATAATATCAAACGGCAAAAATCTTCCAGAGATCTCCATCTCAACACCAGCACCCAGCTTCACTCAACGACCAGCAAGCTACAGTGCTGGACACCCTAAGCCAAACAACTAGCAAGACAGGAACACAACGCCACCCATTAGCAGAGAGGTGGCCTAAAATCATAAAAAGTCTGCAGACACCCCAAAACACACCACCAGACGTGGACCTGCCCACCAGAAAGACAAGATCCAGCCTCATCCACCAGAACACAGGCACTAGTCCCCTCCACCAGGAAGCTTACACAACCCACTAAACCAACCTTAGCCACTGGGGACAGACACCAAAAACAACGGGAACTACGAACCTGCAGCCTGCAAAAAGGAGACCCCAAACACAGTAACATAAGCAAAATGAGAAGACAGAAAAACACACAGCAGGAGAAGGAGCAAGATAAAAACCCACCAGATCTAACAAATGAAGAGGTAATAGGCAGTCTACCTGAAAAAGAATTCAGAATAATGATGGTAAAGATGATCCAGGGCTTCCCTGGTGGCGCAGTGGTTGAGAGTCCACCTGCCGGTGCAGGGGACACGGGTTTGAGCTCTGGTCTGGGATGATCCCACATGCCGCGGAGCGGCTGGGCCCGTGAGCCATGGCCGCTGAGCCTGCGTGTCCGGAGCCTGTGCTCCGCAACGGGAGAGGCCACAACAGTGGGAGGCCCGCATACCACAAAAAAAAAAAAAAAAAAAAAAAGATGATCCAAGATTCTATTTCCCAGATCCAAAATCTTGGAAATAGAATAGACAAAATGCAAGAAACAGTTAACAAGGACCTAGAAGAACTAAAGATGAATCAAGCATCGATTAAAAACACAATACATGAAATAAAAAATACTCTAGATGGGATCAATAGCAGAATAACTGAGGCAGAAGAACGGATAAGTGACCTGGAAGATAAAATAGTGGAAATAACTGCTGCAGAGCAAAATAAAGAAAAAAGAATGAAAAGAACATAGGACAGTCTCAGAGACCTCTGGGACAACATTAAACGCACCAACATTCGAATTATAGGGGTTCCAGAAGAAGAAGAGAAAAAGAAAGGGACTGAGAAAATATTTGAAGAGATTATAGTTGAAAACTTCCCTAATATGGGAAAGGAAATAGTGAATCAAGTCCAGGAGGCACAGAGAGTCCCATACAGAATAAATCCAAGGAGAAATACGCCAAGACACATATTAATCAAACTGTCAAAAATTAAACACAAAGAAATCATATTAAAAGCAGCAAGGCAAAAACAACAAATAACACACAAGGGAATCCCCATCAGGATAACAGCTGATCTCTCAGCAGAAACTCTACAAGCCAGAAGGGAGTGGCAGGACATAATTAAAGTGATGAAGGAGAAAAACCTGCAACCAAGATTACTCTACCCAGCAAGGATCTCATTCAGATTTGATGGAGAAATTAAAACGTTTACAGACACGCAAAAGCTGAGAGAGTTCAGCACCACCAAACCAGCTTTACAACAAATGCTAAAGGAACTTCTCTAGGCAAGAAACACAACAGAAGTAAAAGACCTACAATAACGAACCCAAAACAATTAAGAAAATGGGAACAGGAACATACATATCGATAATTACCTTAAATGTAAATGGACTAAATGCTCCCACCAAAAGATACAGATTGGCTGAATGGATACAAAAACAAGACCCATATATATGCTGTCTACAAGAGACCCACTTCAGACCTAGAGACACATACAGACTGAAAGTAAGGGGATGGAAAAAGATATTCCATGCAAATGGAAACCAAAAGAAAGCTGGAGTAGCAATTCTCATATCAGACAAAATAGACTTTAAAATAAAGACTACTAGAAGAGACAAAGAAGGACACTACCTAATGATCAAGGGATCGATCCAAGAAGAAGATATAACAATTATAAATATTTATGCACCAAACATAGGAGCACCTCAATACATAAGGCAAATACTAACAGCCATAAAAGGAGAAATCGACAGTAACACAATCATAGTAGGGGACTTTAACACCCCACTTTCACCAATGGACAGATCATCCAAAATGAAAATAAATAAGGAAACACAAGCTTTAAATGATACATTAAACAAGATGGACTTAATTGACATTTATAGGACATTCCATCCAAAAACAACAGAATACACATTTTTCTCAAGTGCTCATGGAACATTCTCCAGGATAGATCATATCTTGGGTCACAAATCAAGCCTTGGTAAATTTAAGAAAATCGAAATTGTATCAAGTATCTTTTCCGACCACAATGCTATGAGACTAGATATCAATTACAGGAAAAGAGCTGTAAAAAATACAAACACATGGAGGCTAAACAATACACTACTTAATAACGAAGTGATCACTGAAGAAATCAAAGAGGAAATTAAAAAATACCTAGAAACAAATGACAATGGAGACACGACGACCCAAAACCTATGGGATGCAGCAAAAGCAGTTCTAAGAGGGAAGTTTATAGCAATACAATCCCACCTTAAGAAACAGGAAACATCTCGAATAAACAACCTAACCTTGCACCTAAAGCAATTAGAGAAAGAAGAACAAAAACATCCCAAAGTTAGCAGAAGGAAAGAAATCATAAAAATCAGATCAGAAATAAATGAAAAAGAAATGAAGGAAACGATAGCAAAGATCAATAAAACTAAAAGCTGGTTCTTTGAGAAGATAAACAAAATTGATAAACCATTAGCCAGACTCATCAAGAAAAAAAGGGAGAAGACTCAAATCAATAGAATTAGAAATGAAAAAGGAGAAGTAACAACTGACACTGCAGAAATACAAAAGATCATGAGAGATTACTATAAGCAACTCTATGCCAATAAAATGGACAACCTGGAAGAAATGGACAAATTCTTAGAAATGCACAACCTGCCAAGACTGAATCAGGAAGAAATAGAAAATATGAACAGACCAATCACAAGCACTGAAATTGAAACTGTTATAAAAAACCTTCCAACAAACAAAAGCCCAGGACCAGATGGCTTCACAGGCGAATTCTATCAAGCATTTAGAGAAGAGCTAACACCTATCCTTCTGAAACTCTTCCAAAATATAGCAGAGGGAGGAACACTCCCAAACTCATTCTACGAGGCCACCATCACCTTGATACCAAAACCAGACAAGGATGTCACAAAGAAAGAAAACTACAGGCCAATATCACTGATGAACATAGATGCAAAAATCCTCAACAGAATACTAGCAAACAGAATCCAACAGCACATTAAAAGGATCATACACCATGATCAAGTGGGGTTTATTCCAGGAATGCAAGGATTCTTCAATATACGCAAATCAATCAACGTGATACACCATATTAACAAATTGAAGGAGAAAAACCATATGATCATCTCAATAGATGCAGAGAAAGCTTTTGACAAAATTCAACACCCATTTATGATAAAAACCCTGCAGAAAGTAGGCATAGAGGGAACTTTCCTCAACATAATAAAGGCCATATATGACAAACCCACAGCCAGCATCGTCCTCAATGGTGAAAAACTGAAACCATTTCCACTAAGATCAGGAACAAGACAAGGTTGCCCACTCTCACCACTCTTATTCAACCTAGTTTTGGAAGTTTTAGCCACAGCAATCAGAGAAGAAAAGGAAATAAAAGGAATCCAAATTGGAAAAGAAGAAATAAAGCTGTCACTGTTTGCAGATGACATGATACTATACATAGAGAATCCTAAAGATGCTACCAGAAAACTACTAGAGCTAATCAATGAATTTGGTAAAGTTGCAGGATACAAAATTAATGCACAGAAATCTCTGGCATTCCTATATACTAATGATGAAAAATCTGAAAGTGAAATCAAGGAAACACTCCCATTTACCATTGCAACAAAAAGAATAAAATATCTGGGAATAAACCTACCTGAGGAGACAAAAGACCTGTATGCAGAAAATTATAAGACCCTGATGAAAGAAATTAAAGATGATACAAATAGATGGAGAGATGTACCATGTTCTTGGATTGGAAGAATCAACATTGTGAAAATGACTCTACTAGCCAAAGCAATCTACAGATTCAATGCAATCCCTATCAAACTACCACTGGCATTTTTCACAGAACTAGAACAAAAAATTTCACAATTTGTATGGAAACACAAAAGACCCCGAATAGCCAAAACAATCTTGAGAACGAAAAACGGAGCTGGAGGAATCAGGCTCCCTGACTTCAGACTATACTACAAAGCTACAGTAATCAAGACAGTATGGTACTGGCACAAAAACAGAAAGATAGATCAATGGAACAGGATAGAAAGCCCAGAGTTAAACCCACGGACATATGGTCACCTTATCTTTGATAAAGGAGGCAGGAATGTACAGTGGAGAAAGGACAGTCTCTTCAATAAGTGGTGCTGGGAAAACTGGATAGGGACATGTAAAAGTATGAGATTAGATCACTTCCTAACACCATACACAAAAATAAGCTCAAAATGGATTAAAGACCTAAATGTAAGGCCAGACACTATCAAACTCTTAGAGGAAAACATAGGCAGAACACTCTATGACATAAATCACAGCAAGATCCTTTTTGACCCACCTCCTAGAGAAATGGAAATAAAGACAAAAATAAACACATGGGACCTAATGAGACTTAAAAGCTTTTGCACAGCAAAGGAAACCATAAACAAGACCAAAAGACAACCCTCAGAATGGGAGAAAATATTTGCAAATGAAGCAACTGACAAAGGATTAATCTCCAAAATTTACAAGCAGCTCATGCAGCTCAATAACAAAAAAACAAACAACCCAATCCAAAAATGGGCAGAAGACCTAAATAGACATTTCTCCACAGAAGATATACAGACTGCCAACAAACACATGAAAGGATGCTCAACATCTTTACTCATTAGAGAAATGCAAATCAAAACTACAATGAGATATCATCTCACACCAGTCAGAATGGCCATCATCAAAAAATCTAGAAACAATAAATGCTGGAGAGGGTGTGGAAAAAAGGGAACCCTCTTGCACTGCTGGTGGGAATGTGAATTGGTACAGCCGCTATGGAGAACGGTATGGAGGTTCCTTAAAAAACTAAAAATAGAACTACCATATGACCCAGCAATCCCACTACTGGGCATATACCCTGAGAAAACCATAATTCAAAAAGAGACATGTACCAAAATGTTCATAGCAGCCCTATTTACAATAGCCTGGAAATGGAAACAACCTAAGTGTCCATCATCGGATGAATGGATAAAGAAGATGTGGCACATATATACAATGGAATATTACTCAGCCATAAAAAGAAATGAAATTGAGCTATTTGTAATGAGGTGGATAGACCTAGAGTCTGTCATACAGAGTGAAGTAAGTCAGAAAGAGAAAGATAAATACTGTATGCTAACACATATATATGGAATTTAAGAAAAAAAATGTCATGAAGAACATAGGGGTAAGACAGGAATAAAGACACAGACCTACTAGAGAATGGACTTGAGGATATGGGGAGGGGGAAGGGTAAGCTGTGACAAAGTGAAAGAGCGGCATGGACATATATACACTACCAAACGTAAGGTAGATAGCTAGTGGGAAGCAGCCGCATAGCACAGGGAGATCAGCTCGGTGCTTTGTGACTGCCTGGAGGGGTGGGATAGGGAGGGTGGGAGGGAGACGCAAAAGGGAGGGGATATGGAAACATATGTATATGTATAACTGATTAAATTTGTTATAAAGCAAAAAAATTTTTTAAAAATAAATAAATAAAAAACTTTAATCACACACACAAAAAAAAACTGAGAGACTGTTTTTCACTGTATCTAGCAAAACTGCCACACCTGGTTGAAAAAGAAAACCTTGCAAATGAGGTACTAACTTTTTCTTTCTGAGCTAGTCAGAGCACACAGAACACTCAGGTGATTTGGTTATATACCTGATTTCTTCCCAGCTGTTTCTTGAAGAAACAGATTTCTAGAGACTATTTCAAATTAATAACCATATAATACTTTCACCCAAATCTCTTGGATATTAAAAAGTAATAAAGGCAAAGTAAAAAGCATTTAATTCAAAAGGAAAACAACTAGGAGGGTTGGCCCTTCTAAAAAATCATGGCTGAGGAGAAATATATGACACAATAAACTCCAAACTAGATGCTTTGGGAACAAAAAGGAAAACACTCCATAACTATATCAGAAGATATTTTAATTAGAAGCCTTTTAATATTTCAGCAATTCACAAATGTTCTCAATACAAGAACTCTCAGCTCTTACAATTAACAATTAATGAACATAAACACTCAACAATGACTAAATAAGTAGTAGAAGTAAGATTAAAACTTTGAGCTCTCTATCCTCCCATCTCTTTGTATGTAAATAAACCACAATGACTCTACCTTGATCCTTGTGGTGGAACCACATTTCCTTTGGTCAAGTCATTTAGTACAATCCGTGTCTTAACTAGTATTATACCAATTACAGAGATAATTTTGGCCTGCTATAAAATCAAAACTCAGAAGGGCTTCAAGAATTACAATAATATACTATATATGGTAATGCAACATAAATAGTAATTAGTACACTAAATAGTATACACTAAAATAATACCCCATAGGAGGCAATATAATGTAAACTACCTGTTGGCACTGTAACCTTCACTGTCACTAAGCTTTGTATGTTTTCCTGATCTGTAAAACTGAAAATGCTTCCAGTACTTACACTTTACAGGTTGTCTGAGAATTAATTAGAGCAGTACCTGTCACTTGGTGCTCAATAAATGTTGGCTATAATATTTGTTTGCTTAATAACGGTACTAACCATTCATGCTTTTGGTTTTAAACAAGCATATTATCCTGCTTTCCTTTTTTGTGTTAGAAAGTTTTCAAATACTGACAAATAAGAAAAAAAAAAGATGAGATATCCGAAGAGATATCAATATGGCTGTAACATCTGATGATAAGATGTAAAAAAAATATGTATATATACATTAGGGGTACATTTAATTTAAATATTCTTTTATACTATTTGTTTCTCAAAGTCGCAGCATACTTTGACCCAAAAAAAAAGAAAAAAGTTTTATACAAAATGAATTTCCGACTAGATAACTGCTTTTATTAAGACTTAGTAAGTTGAATCTGACTCTAAAATATTGCAATCTATTGAGAAGAAATTTTGGATAGTCAAACAACCTAAAATGTCATTTTATGTGTCTATCTATATAGATTCTGGATAGACTAATTTTTTAAAAAAGATATATAATGTGTGTTCACTGTTAATATTTTGACTATTACCAGACTAAATCTTAGCAGAAAACAATTAAAACTACTTTAACACTAGAAAGAACATATTATTTTAGCAGATGAATGACCACTTGTGAAGCTATTTCCTGGGTATCACAACTGTTCTGATCTGATCACACTACAGAAAGAACTTAAATATTAATATTTAAAATATTTTAGGGCTTCCCTGGTGGCGCAGTGGTTGGGAGTCCGCCTGCCGATGCAGGGGACGCGGGTTCGTGCCCCGGTCAGGGAGGATCCCGCATGCCACGGAGAAGGCTGGGCCCGTGAGCCATGGCTCCTGAGCCTGTACGTCTGGAGCCTGTGCTCCACAACGGGAGAGGCCACAGCAGTGAGAGGCCCGTGAACCGCAAAAAAAATAAAAAATAAAAATAAATAAAATATTTTAGTAAAACTGTAAATATCCAAATGGTACCTTAATGCTGACTTGTATTTGCAATATTAAATTTATAATAGTTTCTCCAAATCTTACATTTCATTGCATTTAGTACAGTTTGTGAACTTCCTGAACTACAAGCTTGTCATTTTTACTTACTGGCAAATAATTCTACAGAAAATTAAACTTTGGGATATGAAGAAAACAAATAACCAGCTCACTATTTAGAAAAAAAACTGTTTTAAGAGATAATTAGATTTATTTGACTATATTTTTAAGTTCCTGTTTTAAGACAATTAAAGATCCTTCCTACTTTAGAAAGATTGGTTCAAGATGGCAGAGCAGAAGGACGTGCTCTCACTCCCTCTTGCAAGAGCACTGGAATCACAACTCACTGTTGAACAATCATCGACAGGAAGACACTGGAACTCACCAAAAAGATACCCCACATCCAAAGACAAAGGAGAAGCCACAATGAGATGGTAGGAGAGGCGCAATCACAATAAAATCAAATTCCAAAACTGCTGGGTGGGTGACTCACAAACTGGAGAACACTTATACCACAGAAGTCCACCCACTGGAGTGAAGGTTCTGAGCCCCACGTCAGGCTTCCCAACCTGGGGGTCTGGCAACGGGAGGAGGAATTCCTAGAGAATCAGACTTTGAAGCCTGGAGAGATTTGATTGCAGGACTTCAACAGGACTGGAAAAAATGGACTCCACTCTTGGAGGGCACACACAAAGTAGTGTGTGCATTGGGACCCAGGGGAAGGAGCAGTGACCCCACAGGAGACTGAACCAGACCTACCTGCTAGTGTTGGAGGGTCTCCTGCAGAGGCAGTGGGTGGCTGTGTCTCATCATGAGGACAAGGACACTGGCAGCAGAAATTCTGGGAAGTACCCTTTGGCGGGAGCCCTCCCAGAGTCCACCATTAGCCCCAGCAAAGAGCCCAGGTAGGCTCCAGTATTAGGTCGCCTCAGGCCAAACAACCAACAGGGAGGAACCCAGGCCCACCCATCAGCAGACAAGTGGATTAAAGTTTTACTGAGCTCTGCCCACCAGAGTAACAGCCAGCTCTACCCACCACCAGTCCCTCCCATCAGGAAACTTGCTCAAGCCTCTTAGATAGCCTCTTCCACAAGAGAGCAGACAGCAGAAGCAAGAAGAACTAGAGTCCAGCAGCGTGGAACAAAAAGCACATTCATAGAAAGACAGACAAGATGAAAAGGCAGAGGTCTATGATCAGAAGAAGGAACAAGAGAAAACCCCAGAAAAACAACCAAACGAAGTGGAGATAGGCAAGCTTCCAGAAAAAGAATTCAGAATAATTATAAGGAAGATGATCCAGGCCCTCGGAAAAAGAATGGAGGCAAAGATCAAGAAGATGCAAGAAACGTTTAACAAAGACCTAGAAGAATTAAAGAAAAAACAAACAGAGAAGAACAATACAAGAACTGAAATGAAAAATACACTAGAAGGGATCAATAGCAGAATAACTGAGGAAGAAGAATGGATAAGTGACCTGGCAGACAGAATGGTGGAATTTACTGCTGCAGAACAGAATAAAGAATGAAAAGAAATGAAGACAGCTCTCTGGGACAACATTAAACACAACAACATTTGCGTTATAGGGGTCTCAGAAGGGGAAGAGAGAGAGAAAGGACCCGAGAAAATATTTGAAGAGATTAAAGTCGAAAACTTCCCTAACACAGGAAAAGAAAGAGCTACCCAAGTCCAGGAAGCCCAGAGAGTCCCAGGCAGGATAAATCCAAGGAGAAACACTCTGAGACACATAGTAATGAAATTCACAGAAATTAAAGACAAAGAAAAATTACTGAAAGCAGCATGGGAAAAACAACAAATAACATACAAGGGAACTCCCATAAGGTTAACAGCTGATTTCTCAGCAGAAACTCTACAAGCCAGAAGGGAGTGACATGATATATTTAAAGTGATGAAAGGGAAGAACCTACACCAAGATTACTCTACCCAGCAAGGATCTCATTCAGATTCGATGGAGAAATCAAAAGCTTTACAGACAAGCAAAAGCTAAGAGAATTCAGCACCACCAAACGAGCTCTACAACAAATGCTAAAGGAATGTCTCCAACTGGGAAACACAAGAGAAGAAAAGGACCTACAAAAACAAACCCCAAGCAATTAAGAAAATGGTCATAGGAACATACACAAGAGACCCACTTCAGACCTAGGGACACATACAGACTGAAAGTGAGGGGATAGAAAAAGATATTCCATGCAAATGGAAATCAAAAGAAAGTTGGAGTAGCAATACTCATATCAGATAAAATAGACTTTAAAATAAAGAATGTTACAAGAGACAAGGAAGGACACTACATAATGATCAAGGGATCAATCCAAGAAGAAGATATAACAATTGTAAATATATATGCACCCAACAAAGGAGCACCTCAATACATAAAGCAACTGCTAACAGCTATAAAAGAGGACATTGACAGTAACACAATAATAGTGGAGGATTTTAACACCTCACTTACACCAATAGACAGATCATCCAAAATGAAAATAAATAAGGAAACAGAAGCTTTAAATGACACAATAGACCAGATAGATTTAATTGATATTTATAGGACATTCCATCCCCAAACAGCAGATTACACTTTCTTCTCAAGTGCGCATGGAACATTCTCCAGGATAGATCACATCTTGGGTCACAAAAGAAGCCTCAGTAAATTTAAGAAAACTGAAATCATATCAAGCAGCTTTCCTGACCACAATGCTATGAGATTAGAAATCAATTATACAGAAAAAACATAAAAAACACAAACACATGGAGGCTAAACGATACATTACTAAATAACCAAGAGACCACTGAGGAAATCAAAGAGGAAATCAAAAAATACCTAGAGACAAACGACAATGAAAACACGACGATCCGAAACCTATGGGATGCAGCAAAAGCAGTTCTAAGAGGGAAGTTTATAGCAATACAATCCTAACTCAAGAAACAAGAAAAATCTCAAATAAACAATCTAACCTTACACCTAAAGGAACTAGAGAAAGAAGAACAAACAAAAGCCAAAGTTAGTAGAAGGAAAGAAATCATAGAGATCAGAGCAGAATTAAATGAAATAGAAACAAAGAAAACAATAGCAAAGATCAATGAAACTAAAAGCTGGTTCTTTCAGAAGATAAACAAAATTGAAAAACCATTAGCCAGACTCATCAAGAAAAAGAGGGAGAGGACTCAAATCAATAAAATTAGAAATGAAAAAGGAGAAGCTACAACAGACACTGCAGAAGTACAAAGCATCCTAAGAGACTACGACAAGCAACTAACTCTGTGCCAATAAAATGGCCAACTGGCAAGAAATGGACAAATTCTTAGAAAGGTATAAGATTCCAAGACTGAACCAGGAAGAAACAGAAAATATGAACAGACCAATCATAAGAAATGAAATTGAAACTGTGATTAAAAATCTTCCAACAAAGAAAAGTCCAGGACCAGATGGCTTCACAGGTGAATTCTATCAAACATTTAGAGAAGAGCTAACACCCATCCTTCTCAAACTCTTCGAAAAAAATTGCAGAGGAAGGACCACACCTAAACTCATTCTACAAGGCCACCATCACCCTGATACCAAAACCAGACAAAGATACTACAAAAAAAGAAAATTACAGACCAATATCTCTGATGAATATAGATGCAAAAATCCTCAACAAAATACTAGCAAACAGAATCCAACAATACATTAAAAGGATCATACATACATTAAAAGGATCATACACCATGATCAAGTGGGATTTAGTCCAGGGATGCAAGGATTCTTCAATATACGTAAATCAATCAATGTGACACACCATATTAACAAACTGAAGAATAAAAATCATACGATCATCTCAATAGATGCAGAAGAAGCTTTTGACAAAATTCAACACCAATTTATGATAAAAACTCTCCAGAAAGTGGGCATAGAGGGAACCTACCCTCAACATAATAAAGGCCATATGCAACAAACCCACAGCAAACGTAATTCTCAATGGTGAAAAACTGAAAGCATTTCCTCTAAGATCAGTAACAAAAAAAGGATGTCCACTCTCACCACTATTATTCAACATAGTTTTGGAAGTCCTAGCCACAGCAATCAGAGAAGCAAAAGAAATAAAAGGAATCCAAATTGGAAGAGAAGAAGTAAAACTGTCACTGTTTGCAGATGACATGATACTTTACATAGAGAATCCTGAAGATGCCACCAGAAACCTACTAGAGCTAATCAATGAATTTGGTAAAGCTGTAGGCCACAAAATTAATGCACAGAAATCTCTTGCACTCCTATACACTAATGATGAGAAATCTGAAGGAGAAATTAAGGAAAACACTCCCATTTACCACTGCAAGAAAAAGAATAAAATACCTAGGACTAAACCTACCTAGGGAGACAAAAGACCTGTATGTAGAAAACTATAAGACACTGATGAAAGAAATTAAAGATGATACAAACAGATGGAGAGATATACCATGTTC
The DNA here is from genome assembly GCF_964165515.1 of Mesoplodon bidens. Lineage (NCBI taxonomy): Eukaryota > Metazoa > Chordata > Mammalia > Artiodactyla > Ziphiidae > Mesoplodon > Mesoplodon bidens. The sequence goes on from NC_138168.1 coordinate 26,172,704, forward strand.
TTGATTTGGAAGAATCAATATTGTGAAAATGACTATATTACCCAAAGCAAACTACAGATTCAATGTAATTCCTATCAAACTACCAATGGCATTTTTCACAGAGCTAGAACAAAAAATTTTACAATTTGTATGGAAACACAAAAGACCCCGAATAGCCAAAGCAATCTTGAGAAAGAAAAACGGAGCTGGAGGAATCAGGCTCCCAGACTCCAGACTATACGACAAAGCTACAGTAATCAAGACAGTATGTTACTGGCACAAAAACAGAAATATAGATCAATGGAACAGGATAGAAAGCCCAGAGATAAACCCATGCACCTATGGTCAACTAATCTATGACAAAGGAGGCAAGGATATACAATGGAGAAAAGATAGTCTCTTCAGTAAGTGTGCTGGGAAAACTTGAGAGTTACATGTAAAAGAATGAAATTAGAACACTCCCTAACACCGTACACAAAAATATACCCAAAATGGATTAGAGATCTAAATATAAGACCGGACACTATAAAACTCTTAGAGTAAAACATAGGAAGAACACTCTTTGACATAAATCACAGGAAGATCTTTTTTGATCCACCTCCTAGAGTGATGGAAATAAAAACAAAAATAAACGAATTGGACCTAATGAAACTTAAAAGCTTTTGCAAAGCAAAGGAAACTACAAACAAGACGAAAAGACAACCCTCAGAATGGGAGAAAATACTTACAAATGAATCAATGGACAAAAGATTAATCTCCAAAATATATAAACAGCTCATGCAGCTCAATATCAAAAAAACAAACAACCCAATCCAAAAGTGGGCAGAAGACCTAAACAGACATTTCTCCACAGACATACAGATGGCCAAGAAGCACATGAAAAGCTGCTCAACATCACTAATTATTAGAGAAATGCAAATCAAAACTACAGTGAGGTATCACCTCACACCAGTTAGAATGGGCTTCATCAGAAAATCTACAAACAACAAATGCTGGAGAGGGTATGGAGAAAAGGGAACCCTCTTGCACTGTTGGTGGGAATGTAAATTGATACAGCCACTATGGAGAACAGTATGGAGGTTCCTTAAAAAAGTAAAAATAGAATTACCATATGACCCAGCAATCCCACTACTGGGCATATACCCAGAGAAAACCATAATTCAAAAAGACATATGCACCCCAATGTTCACTGCAGCACTATTTACAATAGCCAGGTCATGGAAGCAACCTAGATGCCCATCGACAGACGAATGGATAGAGAAAATGTGGTATATATATACAATGGAATATTACTCAGTCATAAAAAGGAATGAAACTGGGTCATCTGTAGAGACGGGGATGGATCTAGAGACTGTCATACAGAGTGAAGTAAGTCAGAAAGAGAAAAACAAGTATCATATATTAACGCATATATGTGGAACCTAGAAAAATGGTACAGATGAACCGGTTTGCAGGGAAGAAATTGAGACACAGATGTAGAGAACAAATGTATGGACACCGAGCGGGGAAAGCAGCAGGGGGTGGTGGTGGTCCTGTGATGATCTGGGAGATTGGGATTGACATATATACACTAATATGTATAAAATGGATAACTAATAAGAACCTGCTGTATAAAAAAAATAAAATAAAATTCAAAGAAAAAAAAAAAGGATCCCTCCTACCCATAACTTACAATTACCGTATCTACTTATGACGGAATATCACTTACTGCAGTAGTCTCAAACTTCTGAAGGTGCTCAAGGTACCAACTTTAATAGTGCCCATTACAAATCACTGGCAACATTAATGGATTTGTATTATCTAGTCTCAGAGTTTCACAGTTTGTTATTGTTCTCGAAGGGTCAACAAAGAGAACACTGGTCTGGAGCTTCCCTAGCTGCCTGAATCATGGCCATGATACACTTGAAATGGGTCTTTATTGCCACCTCTGCCTTGGATGGGGGGGGTTGCTTTTTCAAACTTTATTAGGCAAGCAGACAAGTAATATTCCTTCCTAACTGACTATTTACTGGAGAAATTATTTTTCTTCTTTTGTGGGAAAAAAGTGAAATATATAACTTCTAGATGTCTAATGTACAATCTAGATCAGAAACCATGGCATTTGTCAGAAATATGACTTCTACAACAGTCATTTTAGATATTATCTTTTCTATTTACATGGTTGTCAATGCGTTTGAAATTCTTTTTAGAAGTAAAACATTGGTAGGGAAAAAACCCAACAGGATAAGAAACACCATATTATTTCCTTTCACCAAAATAGGATGTCCACTGCATTATAAATATGTAAGTAAGCACGATTCCATTTCCTTTCTTGAGAACATTTCAAAATTACAAAAAAGAGTTGTTTAGTCTTTTTCTCTCCAAATCACATGTAACAAGAAGTCAGCTTGATATGACAGATCTGGTTTTCAAAAAAACTAGAATATGCTAAAATGATTTCTAATATTTTTCTATAAAGTGGCTAGCTCAAGAGAGATTGAAAGTAATTGGAATATCCAGCTAAGAAAAATGCTTTCTTAACTGGAAAATAATTTGAGGACTAGATTTAAAATGTTCTCAGAATAATTCACAAAATCTACATTTCAAATAAAGTTACTGGTGTTAATAACAATTTACAACCACAATCTTATATTAGAAAGTAAAATTAATTTATATTGCCTCAAAGATATCCCAGCTCAAGAGATGAGAAAATAAAGTTTTAAGGCAGTAAATATGTATGTAATTAGAACCAGAGTTTTAAATACTTTGATGAACTTCACGGTAAATACTTGATGGTTTAAAAAAACAACAACAAGCTCATAGATACAGAGAACAGGTTAGTCGTTGCCGCAAGCAGGGGGTGAGGGTGGGAGAAATGGACGAAGAAGGGGGACAAAAGGTACAAACTTCCAATTATAAGGTAGATACATCCTGGAGATGTAATGTTAACAGCAGGGTGACTATAGTTAATGATACTGTATTGTATATTTGGAAGTTGCTAAAAGAGTAGATCTTAAAAGTTCTCATCACAAGAAGAAACTGTTTTGTAACTATGTAAGGGGATGGATGTTAAGTAGACTTATTGTGGTGATCATTTTGCAATGTGTAGAATATTGGATCATTACGTTTTACACCTGAAACTAATATGCTATATATCAACTATACCTCAATTTAAAAAAAAAAGCAATATTTGGTTTTCTAGGCATTCTTCAATAATAATGTTAAATATTTATTTAGTGTTTTTATGTCTCAGGCACTAGGCTAATTGCTGAGGATACAGAAGTACACAAGACACAGCCCAGCCCTATGGGACTCATATTCTTGTAAACAGATAAGTTTTTTAAGGACATGAAGGTAAGAATACTGAAACTAAAACATGTATGACCACAGGCCTTAAGTGTTACTCAGTTTTGGCAATAACATGGCCAAAAGCACCTTGGTAAAAATGGCAGGAAAACTACTGCTATTGAATACTTTCTGGAACACTAAGTCTGCAGTTTCAATGTGATTTGTTGGTAACAATGCATGATTTTTAACATCCAGAAAGTTACTAGATGGGCTCACTAGAGCCCAGCAGTGGCCCTGAAGCACTCTGTCGGCAAGTGTGCAGGATAAAATGCTGTCAGCAACTTAATAGTTATTGCATGTAAGTAAAGAACCTTTTGGCTTCCATGACAGTTTGTGAGTTTGTTTTTTTTTTAAGTTTTTTTACACTTTTTGAATCTGCTTTCAACAAAGAAATACTCATGTCTGCTCTGATTACTGCAACATGAGACACTGAAAATTTGCCTCTCCACTCACAGTACTACAGAAAACTGAGCAATTTTTCAATGAATATGGCACACTAATCTAGATCTGCTTCCACTGCTTTCTCTCAATTTCTCACTCATCTCCGTTTCTTTCTGTTTTTTTCATCTATGGGGATCTTACCTTTATTTGTCTCTCTAGCCTCAAAATACATGAAATCACTTGGAAGACAGAGTAGGCACAGAAGTTTCTCTTCTGTTTATGAGAATTAGGGTCTTTTTGAAATAGAAAATAGCTTTGCTTGGCTGCATGAAACATCTTAAGTCACTTCTCATTTATCTTTTTCTATACTCTCTTCCTCCCTCTCCCCAGCAACTATGACATTGCATCACTTTCCTCCCCTCCAAAGCCACTCCGAGGACTATCATCAACTCAGGGGCTGGTAAGCTTCCTCACCATCGCCTGCACTGCATCAGTGTGGCAGATGGCAGCATTAGCTGGACAAGTCCTACCCTGCAGCAGTGTTTGCCAAACTATGAGTCGTGACCCATTTTCCAAACAGAGAAGTTAATTTAGTGGGTTGAGACCCACATTTAAAAACTAAATCAATGGAAAAATAAACTGAAAAGAATGGAAAATCATACTTATTTTGAAACTTTGGTTTATGTTGTGTGTGTATAAATACACATATGTGTATGTGTGCTAGAACTCAATGAAAATACACTGCTTACATTCCTACAGGTCATGGTGATAAGTTTGGAAGCCAATAAACTACAATACTCAGTTCTAGGCCTGCATCTATATCTGATGTAATACTTCAGATATTTTAGAGATTTAAAATATGGATGTTAAATAATTTCCTTTAGTAAAAAGTATCGATCTAATGAGCCACACATTTTCTAAAACATCATCAGTCAGTGAACGAAACAAATCAGTTTTCCTAGTTTTCTCAGTATTTCCTAAGAGAGACTCCAAATAAATAACTTTATCTTTAAATTTAATTTACCCTAAAAATTAAAATTGACACATTATTAGGCATTTCAAAGATATTTTTAAGTAACAAATAACAATCCAAGCTCAATATACCTAAAAAGGAAAAGTATTCTACTTTTTTTAATTTAAAAAAGTCTGAGGGAATGGTTTGATGGATTTTCAAATATTTCAAAGATGAAGAAGAGATCATTATTTCTTTGCACTAACGGAATATGTATATGAATACAAACACCAATTTTACACCAATTTTATATTTCCTGGGCTGTAAAGCGACTTAAAAATTGAACTCAGAAAGCCTAGAGTATGAGACTGTGACTAATGGTACCCAGTGCCTCAGCAGGGATGGAATCAAGTTCTGAGGCAGAGAATAACCCAGCTGTACTGACTATAAAATAATTGCCTCAGAATAACGGTTATACTCCTTACATTTCACATATGGCTGCTGCATGGAATTCATAGTTAAAATACAAAAGACATTTTTCAGCTATTCCGCAGTGTCAGAGTGAAAACTGTATGTGACTCAGCCTCACAGCTTCACACACTTCTTGGGCTGTCTGAACTGCAAGAGGCAACTAATACCAAGCCCGGTGGAGAGGGACAGCCCTGTGGCTCTGAGACTTTCCATAACAATCCTTCAGTTGATTAAAAGTGATGTTGACAAGCTTCCATCCTTCTTGGTTTTATGCATTATGGCTGGTAAGTGGAGCCTCCAGGACTAGAATCCTATGAGAATAGCACTGAGATTTTTACTGCACTGGAAAATGTTTTAGAAAACAACACAGAATAAGAGGTATAAAATGTAAACTACTGGGACTCCCCTGGTGGCTCAGTGGTTAAGAATCCGCCTGCCAACGCAGGGGACACAGGTTCGATCACTGGTCCAGGAAGATCCCACATGCCGTGGAGCAACTAAGCCCATGCGCCACAACTACTGAGCCTGTGCTCTAGAGCCTGCGAGCCACAACTACTGAGACCACGCGCCACAACTACTGAAGCCCATGTGCCTAGAGCCCGTGCTCTGCAATAAGAGAAGCCACCACAATGAGAAGCCCTCCCACTGCAATGAAGAGTAGCCCCCGCTCTCCCCAACTAGAGAAAGCCTGCGCACAGCAACGAAGACCCATGCAGCCAAAAATAAATAAATAAAATTTAACATAAATAAATAAAATGTAAACTATTATTTAAACTTGACCATGTCTACAAAAATAAACTATGAACAACAGGATTATATACACACTGAATTAAGATAAAGGTATTATGCAAAGATATACAGAAATAACCACCCCTCCACCCCAAAAAGCTTCTGACAACTTGAAAGCATTCAAATAAGAATTAAGTAAAATTTTACTTTTTTCAAAACTTTCCTTTTGAATTTCAAAGACTACATATAAAGATATAATGAAACATATCTCTTACTTAAGAAAACCCTAAGTCACACACAGCCCAGTACATCTAGAAACTTATCTTAATCTCAGTAAAGTTGAAAGAAGTTAGTCTTGGATGAGGGTGAAATCTACCTCATTTACAGCACGAAACAATAGCTGTGGATATGTGAGGCAATTATTTTCTTACTCTGTATTACAACTCATTATAAAATGATCAGTGTTTTATTTAGTTTATCATATTTTAGTTTAAAATAAGAGAATAATCATGCATGTTTAAAATCAAGTTCTTCAGATGACAAATTTCCCATGAAAATTTATTCTGATGACTTTCAGAAGATGTTAAGAGATATAAAAGGTAAAGTTGGAATAACTTCCTCTAAAAATAATGAAACCTGAAACTAGCATGAAGATGTACTGGTCTAAGACTGTAATGAAGTCCCATGTTTGTACACACTGGTATCTTTACCTAGGGCTTGGACAGAAAACTAAAACTAAAAGATGGGTAATAATGGGAGAGGGAGGGAGGGAGAGACAGAGAGAGAGAGAAAGAGTGGTTGTAACAATTCATGTTATATGCTAATAGTACATACATCTATTGTCACGCTATAGCAAATTATCTGAACTCATTTAACACTAGCCCAAATATCCACCATCCTTTTTATGTTTTCCTTTTTCTCTTTCTGATATTTATAAATTGGAGCTCCTTTTTAGAAATACAAATGTAAAATGCCACTTTAACAAATGTAGCCTCTAACACCAAGCCACTCACACTTAGTCCTGTGATGTTAATAAATGAGAATTCCTTTTCCTAAATATTCAAATGAACAATTTTCTATCTTGATTTATAAAAAAAAAATTCAACCAATGATCTCTTAAGAAAGCAAAACAGTTTCCATTTATTAAAGGTTATATCTGATATCTATGCCACACAATACAGTATCATTACATTTAGTTTAACAGCAAACAAATACTGGTATTTCATGTCCAGATGCAAGGCAAGGGGCAGGGAATGAACCTTAAATTTCTAGCCTAATCTCAAGCATTTAAACTATGATTTTTTAAAATTGTTTTCCAATTAACTTACAGGCATTCTAATTAGGTAGGGATCTATACAGCATTTTCTTAAGAACCACAGGAATTATAAAAGAACTTCAACAATTAATGAGGATAAGAAATCCTTTCACAGTTCATGAGAGAAACCTTTCCTATAGCAATATCAAAGGAAAAGGATGGCCTAAAATAATGGACTTTTTTCTATTGAGTTGATTATCCAGGCATAAAGGGTTGACAAAGGATTGACCTCTGTCACTGGGCTTGTTAGAAAGGGCTTGGATAAAGAAAATGATATGTTAATGAATCAGGTGAGTGATGGAGGAATCACCCTCCTACATACATACACTTATGTTTTTGAGACAACATGTAACACACACACACACAAGCACAAATTCTACCCTTCCTTAAATATATCAGATAAGCCTCTCACTTTTTCATTATTTCAGTTCTAATACAGAGAAACAGGATTTTCCAAACCAATGGACGAAAAAAAAATTGGGCTTTTAGAAATGTTTCTGCTGAAACATTAGAATTCCTGCCTCTGCTGGAGAATTTGGTGAACAGGATAGTGAGGGAGGTTTATGAAGAGACTCTTGCCAACTCCACTCGTGTTCCAGGGATGTTAAAAATAGAATTAAAACAAATGTACCTGAATGCTTGTCGTTACTTAGGGTATCAGAAACGTTCAAGAGGGTCCACAACTTAAGACCCTAATGTGGACTTTTGAGAGTGTCTTAAGTTAAATTAAGGAAGGTATTTAAAGAAGTGCTGATGCTATGGTAGCTAAAGAAGGTTTATCATTTTAAAATGTCAATAATGTGACTAAACCGCCTCAGTATTAAATATCTTATATGTCCTATTCAGGCTCAGTCTATTCTGAAAACTCTTTGTTCTTCAAAGCATAAAAATATGTCATATATGTAGGGGGAAAGGAATTCAAAATCACATCCGACAAATGAACGTGAGAAAAATAATTAACTCATGAAGCCAAGAAACAAATGTGAGGAAAAATCCAATACTAAACCAAAAAAACAAATCAAATTTTACAGGTCTGTCAGAAAACATTAATAAAGTTAAAATAACAAAGGAAAAGGATGACTGCAAACCTTTCTTTTTATTTACTGCCTTGAACGTTCATAATATTATTCCACCTTTTACAAGAAAGCCTAGTTGGAATCTGTGCTTCAATCCTCAACTAATATTGCTATAAAAACAATTTTTGACAAAAAATTGAATGCTTTCCCTCTAAGATCAGGAACAAGGCAAGGATGTCCGTTCTCACCATTTCTAATCAACTTTGTACTGTAGGTTTTAGCCAGTGCACTAAAGCAAGAAAAAGCAATAAAAGGTATCAATATCAAGATCAGAAAGGAAAAAGAAAACTGCCTATTAGTAGATGACATAATCATTTATGTAGAAAATCCTATAAAATCTACAAAAAAAGCTACTAGAATTACTAATTGAGTATAGTAAAGTTGTAGGATTTAAAGTAAACACACAAAATTTAATCGTCTTTTTATGTACTAGCAATGAACAATTGTAAATTGAAATAAAAAGTACTTTTAAAATAGCATCACAAATATAAAATATTTACAGATAAATTTACTTTTAAATGTGCAAGACCAACACACTGAAACAATGAAATACTGCTGAGAGACATTAAAGATCTAAATAAATGGAGAAATATGTGGCTTTGATGAATTGTAAGATTCAATACCGTTATGATGTCATTTCTCTTCAAATTGATCTCCAGATTCAACGTGATCCAAATCAAAATTCCAGCAGGTAATTTTACAGAAATTGACAAGATGATTCTAACATTCACATGGAAATTAAAGGAACCCAGAGTAGTCTAAGCAACTTTGAAAAAGAACAAAGTTGCAGGATTTACACTACCTGACTTCATGACTTATTCTAAAGCTACAAAAATCAAGACAGTGCGATACTGGTGGAGGGATAGATACATAGGTCAATGCAACAGAATAAAGAGCTCAGAAATAGATTCACACACATATGGTGAATTGATTTTCAACTAAGATGCAAAGGCACTTCAATGGTGGAAAGGATACCCTTTTTAACAAATGGTTTCGGAACAACTGGATATCCACGGGCCAAAAAAAGGTTGGGGTGTAGGGGGACAATATTCCTCTATGCCTTGAACCTTGCATCATATACAAAAATTAACTCCACTGGATAATAAACTTAAATGTAAAACCTAGAACTATAAAGATTCTAGAAGAATACATAGGAGAATAATCTTTTGGCCTTTGGACTAGGCAAATATTTCTTAGATCAACACTAAAAGCAAGAACCATGAAAAAAAACTAATAAACTGAACTTCACCAACATTAAGAATTTTTGCTTTTTGAGGATCCTGTTAAGAGAAATCCCATATCTGATAAAGGGCTTACATCCAGAAGATATATAAAGAATGCTCAAAACTCAACGGTAAGAAAACAAAAAACCCAACTAAAAAATGGCAAGTTTTGAACACACACTTCACTAGAGACGTACAGATGGCAAATAAGTACATGAGAAGATGCTCAACATTATTAGTCATTACAGAAATGCAAATTAAAACTCCAATGAAATACTATATACCTATAAGAATGACTAAACTTAAAAAGACTGACCATACCAAATGCTGATGATGATATGGAGGAACTGGCACTCACCCTGCTGGTGGGGAAATAGTTTGGTAGTTTCTTAAAAAGTTAAAACATACAACTGCCATTTAATTCAGCCATTTTGGTCTTAGGTATTTACCCAAGAGAAATGAAAATATATGTCCATACAGAGACTTGTACACAAATGTTCACAGCAGCTTTATTTGTAATAGTCAAAAAGCAGAAACAACCCAAATGTCTCTCAATGTGTGAAAGGATAAAGAAACTGTGCTAAAACCATATAATGAAATACTACTCAGCAATAAAAAAGAATGAACTACTGAAGTGTAACAACATGGGTGAATCTCAAAATAATAACACTGAATGAAAGAAGCTAAAAGAGAGAGAGAAAGAAATACAGTATGATCCATTTATATAAAATTATATAAAATTTATATAAAATTCTGGAAAGTGCAAATTAACCTATAATGATAAGATCAGTGGTCACCTGGGAACTGAAAAAGAAAAAGGAAGGGCAGGACGGGGGAGTTCAAAGGTGCACAAGGAAACTTTTAAGGGTGATGGATGTGGTGATGGTTTCACAAGGGTATGTCAAATTGTACAGTTTAAATATGTATATTTTACTGTATGCCTATTATACCTCAATAAAGCTGTCAAAAAATTCTATTGGTAAAAAGGGTAATATGGCTCTAAATTGTACTCTTCTTAACTAATCACTGAAGTGCAATGGTAAAAATTAACGCTACTAAGGGCAAGATTATTAAACTAATCGATTCACTGAAAAACTGAATTACTTTTTCATCAGAGATATGCAAAAACTAATGAAATTAATAATTCACATTCCCAAATTTTTGTGATAGTTATTTTCAGGGTTTTGGTGGGTTCTGGACGAGTGAACAGTATCTAGGAAAAATATACTAGAAAATGAACAACCATACCTTGATTTGTGCAAAGGGTCTTTCATAACCTCCAACATAGAGAAGGCCAACATTCTGAGGAAGTAACCTACAAAGGAAAAAAAAGCATTATTTATAAAATACTCTTCCTTAAATATGAGGTTGTATAATTACCAAAATTTGTATAATAGATCCTGACTATGAAAAAATTAATATCTATGCAATTTTTCTTGTCTTTTTGCACGATGGAATAGTAACCAGCAAAGGAATAGTAACCAGCAAAGGAATAATTCTTTTTTTTTTTAATTTTATTTATTTATTTATGGCTGCGTTGGGTCTTCGTTTCTGTGCGAGGGCCCTCTCTAGTTGCGGCAAGCGGGGGCCACTCCTCATCGTGGTGCGCGGGCCTCTCATTATCGCGGCCTCTCTTGTTGTGGAGCACAGGCTCCAGACGCGCAGGCTCAGTAATTGGGGCTCATGGGGCCAGCCGCTCCGCGGCATGTGGGATCTTCCCAGACCAGGGCTCGAACCCATGTCCCCTGCATTGGCAGGCAGACTCTCAACCACTGCACCACCAGGGAAGCCCAGGAATAATTCTTATACTTCAGAAAATGATGGGTAAATATTGAGAATGGCAACTTAAATGTAAAACAGTCTAACATACTAGTAATTCTAGCAAAATTACTACATAGGGGAGAAATAAAAGAAGCAATGCATATATTTAAAAACCTATAAAAGTTCAATTCAGGAAACACTCACTGTGTGTCTATATTATGCACTATGGAGATAATACAAACCTAAACAGTTCAGTCCCAAAATTTAACGGGAAAACCAGATACACAATTAACCCTAACAAAAGTTGGCCTCTGATAAATGCTATTCTAGAGGTATTTGCCATTGCAAAGTAGTGGAGTGAGAGATACCTTCTACGGAGGGAGCTAAAGAAGCCTGAAGAGGAATTTAGGCTTAACTTTTAAAGGGTTGGTAAGGCAAAGGGAGAAAATTTAAACTATATCCTGAGAATGTAGAAGATTTGAAACCAAAAGTAAAGAAGTCTGGCTGAAGTAAGGGATAAGTTAGTCAGAGATGAAAACCCGAAAGCAGGTTTGGAATGGGCCATGAAGAACGTCAAATGTCTTATCTTTATTTCATAAGTAATATTTATTTTTTTGTACAGACAATAAGTGCACATGAAAATAAAAATCAAACCATCTAGAGGGTGGGGGTAAAATGGTTACCTTCCCTGCATCATTCCTTCCTTCCTATTTAAAGAGGGCTATCATTCTTGACTACACTGAAACACTGTGAATAAGGAAATACCATCATTAGAACTATGCTTGTGGAGCATGTAGTCGTGCTGGGTATGAGAAGGTCATAATTAAATTAATTACTCTACGATATCTTGTAATCACTGTCACCGGGCGACAGTCTGAGATGGCTGTATGATTACTGAAGGGGAGAATACACCAACCCAAAATACACCACTTTGACGAGTGGATTACTTTGAGCTGAAGGCACTCAAGACCTAGGAGACTCAGGAAAACTTTTTCCCTCTCTGGTAACTGCCTAAAAGAACTTAGATAGGGGGCCTGGCCCAGAAAGAGAGCTATTACCATAGATAACATTTTTATCTGAAAGATCAATCTGCATGGCAGGGCAAACTTCTAAATACAAAACATCTGTTCTTCTCATCATCCTGTGAGTTACCCTCCTCCCCTTTGAAGACCCAGGCCCTTATCCCATTCCTTAGCACAGGATGGCACGTAAGCCTCAACTGCTCAGCCTACCCTTGAGTCTCTTATCTTTGGAGATCCCATACATACTAACTTAAATATGTTTTTCTCCTGTTAATCTGTCCTATGTCAATTTAATTATTAGACCAAAGAACCTAGAAGAAAAGAAGGGGAAATTTTTCTACCCCTACATAACCTTCCACTGACTTGGTCTAGTAAGACTAATAAAGTTCACTCTTAAAGCACCTTAGATGTTATGAAATAAGGTAGATAGATATTCCACCTCCTAGGAACACCTCTGTTCCCTACATTCTTTAAAGGCCTATAAAGTACTGAAAGCCACTAAAGGAAAGCTAATAGCTGACAAACACAATAATAAATTAAACCAATTTAGCAAAAAGCTACAGTACTTAAGTTCGGCATGTGAGTGATACTTACAGTTATGCCTTTTAGCATGTTGTTGAAGGTTACAAACATGACTAAAGGGATATTTGTTCACTGGATGCAAAGTAGAAAGCGTAAGAAATGTCCCCAAATCTCAACTAGGAAATGGAGAATTTCTTCACAATCATTTGACAAATAAGAAATTAATCAAAGCAACAAAACTTTAAATCTCTCACAAATTGCCAGTATCACAAATTTAATGTTAGTTTTATATTGCAGTGGTAATTTATTTCCTATATAACAAATGATCACAAAAAGCTTCATAAACCTCTTTTAGAAGTAAGAATAGTCACTGTTCATACAAATACATGATACAAAAGGAGGAGAATAAAAGCTGGCTGTATTCAAAAATCAATATGCCTCTAATTACTAGGTATATACATTTTAGGAAGCTTGCCAATATACTATTCAGTGTGTCTTCCCCTTCCTCCAACTTGCCTATCTAATAACTACCTTCTAAACAAGAAATATCTTAAATGTTAGTTACACAGCATATATATATTTCGCTTTTTAAATACTGTTCTTTCTGATTCATGTCTGTATTATTCCTTACATAAATTACATTACCACCTTTGTTTGAGTGGGTTTTAATATGTATCATAATTTAAATGTTTGCTATGTGTAAAATAATTAATACTTTGAGAACAAAAATTCCAACTTCTAAGATGGAACATTTCCTAAAATGCTTTTACCTTTCAAAAAATTATTATGCTAAATTGTATACAAAATTATTGTCAAACAATAGGCACCATTTTATTATGACAGAGTATTTGTATATAATATAGCATTCACACATTTTAAATCCCCAGGGTAAAGGCATTAATTCAGCATTTACAGATGCATTATAAATGTTAAAATAAAAAGCATATGTTAAAATAAAAACCATGATGCATTTAGTACCAGATAATTGTTTTGTCCTTCTATTAGGTGAACATTAATATAACCTTTATACAAATGCTAATAACTTCCAAAAAATTTGCTTGTAACTAAATGCTTCTATAGTGTGGCTACCAAAGAAAATTTTAAAGTAAGAAGGCACTGCTGAGCAAAAGCTAAGAGAATTCGGCACCACTAAACCAGCTTTACAACAAATGCTAAAGAAACTTCTCTAGGCAGGAAACATAAGAGAAGGAAAAGACATACAAAAACAAATCCAAAACAATTAAGTAAATGGTAATAGGAACATACATATTGATAACTACCTTAAATGTAAATGGATTAAATACTCCAACCAAAAGACACAGACTGGCTGAATGGATACAAAAACAAGACCCGTATATATGCTAACTACAAGAGACCCACTTCAGACCTAGGGACACATACAGACTGAAGGTGAGGGGATGGAAAAAGATATTCCATGCAAATAGAAATCAAAAGAAAGCTGGAGTAGCAATTCTCATATCAGACAAAATAGACTTTAAAACAAAGACTTTACAAGAGACAAAGAAGGACACTACATAATGATCAAGGGATCGATCCAAGAAGAAGATATAAGGATTGTAAATATTTATGCACCCAACATAGGAGCACCTCAATACATAAGGCAAATGCTAACAGCCATAAAAGAGGAAATCCACAGTAACACAATCACAGTAGGGGACTTTAACACCCCACTTTCACCAATGGACAGATCATCCAAAATGAAAATAAATAAGGAAACACAAGCTTTAAATGATAATTAAACAAGATGGACTTAATTGATATTTATAGGACACTCCAACCAAAAAAAAAAAAAAATCACTTTCTTCTCAAGTGCTCATGGAACATTCTCCAGGATAGATTATATCCTGGGTCACAAATCAAGCCTTGGTAAATTTAAGAAAATTGAAATCATATCAAGCATCTTTTCCAACCAGAACGCTATGAGGCTAGATATCAATTACAGGAAAAAACCTGTAAAAAATACAAACACATGGAGGCTAAACAATACACTACTAAATAACCAAGAGATCACTGAAGAAATCAAAGAAGAAATCAAAAAGTACCAGCATAAATGACAATGAAAACACAATGACCCAAAACCTATGGAATGCAGCAAAAGCAGTTCTAAGAGGGAAGTTTATAGCAGTACAATCCTACCTCAAGAAACAAGGAACATCTCAAATAAACAACCTAACCTTACACCTAAAGGTATTGGAGAAACAAGAACAAAAAATCCCCAAAGTTAGCAGAAGGAAAGAAATCATAAAGATCAGATCAGAAATAAATGAAGAAAACAATAGCAAAGATCAATAAAACTAAAAGCTGGTTCTTTGAGAAGATAAACAAAATTGATAAACCATTAGCCAGACTCATCAAGAAAAAAAGGGAGAAGACTCAAATAAACAGAATTAGAAAAGAAAAAGGAGAAGAAACAAGTGACACTGCAGAAATACAAAGGATCATGAGAGACTACTACAAACAATCATATGCCAATACAAAGGACGACCTGGAAGAAAATGGACAAATTCTTAGGAAAGCACAACCTCCCAAGACTGAACCAGGAAGAGATAGAAAATATAAACAGACCAGTCACAAGCCCTGAAATTGAGACTGTGATAAAAAATCTTCCAACAAACAAAAGCCCAGGACCAGATGGCTTCACAGGTGAATTCTGTCAAACATTTACAAAAGAGCTAACACCCATCCTTCTCAAACTCTTCCAAAAAATTACAGAGGAAGGAACATGCCCAAACTCATTCTACGAGGCCACCATCACCCTGATACCAAAACCAGACAAAGATGTCACAAAGAAAGAAAATTACAGGCCAATATCACTGATGAATATAGATACAAAAATCCTCAACAAAATACTAGCAAACAGAATCCAACAGCACATTAAAAGGATCACACACCATGATCAAGTGGGGTTTATCCCAGGAATGCAAGGATTCTTCAGTACATGCAAATCAATCAATGTGATACACCATATTAACAAACTGAAGGAGAAAAACCATATGATCATCTCAATAGATACAGAAAAAGCTTTTGACAAAATTCAACACCATTTATGATAAAAAAACCCTCCAGAAAGTGGGCATAGAGGGAACTTACCTTAACATAATAAAGGCCATATATGACAAACCCACAGCCAACATCATTCTCAATGGTGAAAAACTGAAAGCATGTCCTCTAAGATCAGGAACAAGACAAGGATGTCCACTCTCACCACTATTATTCAACATAGTTTTGGAAGTCCTAGCCACAGCAATCAGAGAAGAAAAAGAAATAAAAAGAATCCAAATAGGAAAAGAAGAAGTAAAGCTGTCACTGTTTGCAGATGACATGATACTATACATATAGAATCCTAAAGATGCTACCAGAAAACTACTAGAGCTAATCAGTCAATTTGGTAAAAAAGTAGCAGGCTACAAAATTAATGTACAGAAATCTCTTGCATTCCTATACACTAATGAAGAAAAATCTGAAAGGAAACACTCCCATTTACCACTACAACAAAAAGAATGAAACACCTAGGAATAAACCTACCTAAGGAGACAAAAGACCTGTATGCAGAAAACTATAAGACACTGATGAAAGAAATTAAAGATGATACAAATAGATGGAGAGATATACCATGTTCTTGGATTGGAAGAATCAACACTGTGAAAATAACTATACTACCCAAAGCAATCTACAGATTCAATGTAATCCCTATCAAACTACCAATGGCATTTTTCACAGAACTAGGACAAAAAATTTCACAATTTGTATGGAAACACAAAAGACCCCCAATAGCCAAAGTAATCTTGAGAAAGAAAAATGGAGCTGGAGGAATCAGGCTCCCAGACTTCAGACTATACTACAAAATTGCAGTATGGTACTGGCACAAAAACAGAAATATAGATCAATGGAACAGGATAGGAAGCCCAGAGATAAACTCACGCACATATGGTCACCTGATTTTTGATAAAGGAGGCAAGAATATTCAATGGAGAAAAGACAGCCTCTTCAATAAGTGGTGCTGGGAAAACTGGACAGCTACATGTAAAAGAATGAAATTAGAACACTCCCTAACACTATACACAAAAATAAACTCAAAATGGATTAAACACCTAAATGTAAGGCCAGACACTATAAAATTCTTAGAGGAAACCACAGGCAGAACACTCTATGACATAAATCACAGCAAGATCCTTTTTGGCCCACCTCCTAGAGAAATGGAAATAAAAACAAAAATAAACAAATGGGACCTAATGAAACTTCAAAGCTTTTGCACAGCAAAGGAAACCATAAACAAGACGAAAAGACAACCCTCAGAATGGGAGAAAGTATTTGCAAATGAAGCAACTGACAAAGGATTAATCTCCAAAATTTATAAGCAGCCCATGCAGCTCAATATCAAAAAAACAAACAGCCCAATCCAAAAATGGGTAGAAGACCTAAACAGACATTTCTCCAAAGAACATATACAGATTGCCAACAAACACATGAAAGGATGCTCAACATCACTCATCATTAGAGAAATGCAAATCAAAACTAAACTACAATCCGGTATCACTTCACACCAGTCAGAATGTCCATCATCAAAAAATCTACAAACAATAAATGTTGGAGAGGGTGTGGAGAAAAGGGAAATCTCTTGCACTGTTAGTGGGAATGTAAATTGATACAGCCACTATGGAGAACAGTATGGAGGTTACTTAAAAATCTAAAAATAGAACTACCATTCAACTCAGCAATCCCACTACTGAGCATATACCCTGAGAAGACCATAATTCAACAAGAGCCATGTACCACAATGTTCATTGCAGCACTATTTACAAGAGCCAGGACATGGAAGCAACCTAAGTGTCCACCAACAGATGAATGGATAAAGATGTGGCCCATATATACCATGGAATATTACTCAACCATAAAAAGAAATGAACTTGAGTTATTTGTAGTGAGGTGGATGGACCTAGAGTCTGTCATACAAAGTGAAGTAAGTCAGAAAGAGAAAAACAAATACCGTATGCTAATACATATATATGAAATCTAAAAAAAAAGAAAAAAAAGTTGTGAAGAACCTCGGGGCAGGACAGGAATAAAGACGCAGACGTAGAGAATGGACTTGAGGACACGGGGAGGGGGATGGGTAAGCTGGGACGAAGTGAGAGGGTGGCATGGACTTATATACACTACCAAATATAAAATAGATAGCTAGTAGGAAGCAGCCGCATAGCACAGGGAGATCAGCTCGGTGCTTTGTGACCACCTAGAGGGGTGGGACAGGGAGGGTGGGAGGGAGACGCAAGAGGGAGGAGATATGGGGATATATGTATACCTATAGTTGATTCACTTAGTTATACAGCAGAAGCTAACACAACATTGTAAAGCAATTATACTCCAATAACGATATTAGAAAAAAAATGGCAGCATTGCTGGAAAAAAAAAAGAAAGAAAGAAAGGAAATCTATTAGAGCTTTCGAAAAAAGTAAAGATAGGCAAGTCTAATGTTCATTTTGTTTCAATTTCCCAAATACAAATATTAACAAATATCTATTCTGGAAAGAAAGCTGCAAAATTATTTCCAGAAAATTTTGTCACATAAAGGAAAAGTAAAACTTGGCAGGTAATAGAAAGAACATTATTTAAAAGAACCTCATTCACCATCATTCACTGACAATATATCAGGCTTACAAAAAAATTGCTTTAAAAGGAAATTGAGTCTATAATTATTTCAAATTAAAAGTTAAAAAAGGCAAAGGGGATCTTTCTAAAAATAAGCTACATAACTCAAAATTAACTGTTCTGTCTACAAGCCCTAATTACATTACCCACTAACTGATACACTTTTCAACTGCAACAAAATACTCTGAAAAAACTTTCAGTATCATGAATACTGACTGACTTAAATAAAATCCCACTTCGAAGCCAATGAGCAAGTTCTCCAAGGAGCAGACTACATCCAATATATTTCATACTAGAAAAAAAGAGAAAGTAAATGCACCTAATATGGGATCAGTAGGGCCCTTCTGAATTTGAGAAAATGCACATTATTGAGAAGGCCTACATTATTCTTTGAGACTTCTAGTATAATGTAGGTAAAAGCAGCATATGCCATTAGCCCCAGATGAAACTTGAATTAGCAAGTGAGTGAGTTTATTAGTATCCTTACAGACTTTTCATAGCCTACACTTTTCTCTCCTGGTTTGCTTTCTAAACCTTGCTATAGGAGTAACAAAATGCTCTAGACTTCCATGAAAAAAATGAAAAACCACCACCACCAACAACAACAACCACATGGTTAAATAAAGAATCTGTGTGCCCGTAGAAATAAATACATTCCTAGCTCTGACAACTGAGAGGGTCTGTAATGACACCCAGCAGCAACAACCATGCAGAGGACCTAGATCCATGTTTCCATCCACCAATCTTCACCAATTAGAAAACAAAAACAGGGCTTCCCTGGTGGCGCAGTGGTTGAGAGTCCGCCTGCCGATGCAGGGGACGTGGGTTCGTGCCCCGGTCTGGGAAGATCCCACATGCCGCGGAGCGGCTGGGCCCGTGAGCCATGGCCACTGAGCCTGCGCGTCCGGAGCCTGTGCTCCGCAACGGGAGAGGCCACAGCAGTGAGAGGCCCGCGTACCGCAAAAATCAAAAACAAAAACACCTGGGCTCTTTGGAGAAAGGGCTGATTTCTGGACTGAGGTGGGGAAAGTATAAGAAGAGCCTGGAACATCTTGTGGTACTGGGAAGTAAGGAGATATGGAAAAGTGATGAGAGCATGTCAAAAAGACACAGATGTTGAACTGAAGGCGTTCCCAAGGACCGAAGCCAAAACAGCAAAACAAAATCATAGTGCTGGATTATAACCCATGGAGTGAAATATTCCTAAATCCTTAATAATATAAATAAGTATATGAGGAAGAGGGGACAGTGGTTCTTTCCATTTCAATCCCTATTAATGCACTGAAAAAGAATGAAGGAAATTGAAATTCACCATATTTGAAATATTTGCCGAATTGAAATTGAAAAACACCACAGTAAGGATTGTTGCAGGCAAAAACCATTGAAAAATACTAAAACTACAAGACGAAGGTAGGATGAGAAACTTGACATCTGCCTAGTCTCAAAATTTCTACCCAGAAAACACTTACTAATCATAAACATAGCAACTTTAAAATCCAGCAGACTCACTTAACCAAATAATCAAAATTACCAACATGAGCTCCAACCCCCGACATAATGCACCTAGAAGAGCACACTGTCGCTTTCGTGGTGTGCCTTCCTAAAAATACATCCCCCCAAAAGATCACACTAAGGGGCGTTCTATATAATAACTAGTAGTCTTCAAAAAGTGTCAAGATCGGGCTTCCCTGGTGGCGCAGTGGTTGAGAGTTCACCTGCACATGCAGGGGACATGGGTTCGTGCCCCGGTCCGGGAAGATCCCACATGTGGAGCGGCCGGGCCCGTGAGCCATGGCTGCTGAGCCTGCATGTCCGGAGCCTGTGCTCTGCAACGGGAGAGGCCACAACAGTGAGGGGCCCGCGTACCGCAAAAAAAAAAAAAGTGTCAAGATCATGAAAAGTGAAAGTGAGGTACTGTCCCAGATTATATTGTGTAAAGGAGACATGAAGCCAAATATAAAAGAACATAGAGTTTCATTTATGTAAGGTTCAAAACCAGGCAAAACCAAACCCTAGTGTTTAGAATTGCATACCTAAATAATAAAAGTATAAAAAAGAGCAAGGAAGTAAAAATCACAAACTTACAGATAATGGCTATCTTTGGTGGGAGAGAGAAATTTGTGAATGAGAAATAGCATGCTGGAGGCATCTAGGGTGCTGGCAATATGTTTTTTTGTTGTTCTGAGTAGTAGTTAAATGTATGTTGGTTCCATGAAATTTCAGTAAGCTGTACATTTATATTTTATGTACTTTTCTGTATGTATACTTCATACTATAAAAGGTCTTAATATAAAAAGCCCAAAGAAAAAAACCAACATAAGCAATCAGTGAGAGAGTAAGAGTGACTCCTAAACGAAGGATACAATATTAATTGGTATATTAACATATTTCAATATTCCTGTAAAAATAGATGAGTATTTTAAGAGATGAGCTTCTAGGGAATCCACAAGTCACTCATCCTCTTCTTAGTATTAGAGCTACAAATTCTATGGCATAAATATAATATGAAAACACAGAACTCACATATCTGGGCATAATGGTTTTAAATAGAAAGGCAGTAAAATAAAAAAAAAACAAAAAAAGGAACATAAGTGCATTAAAAATGTACAGACAAATTTTCCAGTCCCAGCCAAGATAAGATGGTACCTGAGAGAAGGGAAACAAATGAAGTCCCACCACTACCCCAGCCTACCACCTGGAGCCAATAAAGACTAACATATTTACTATCTGATCCTTTGGAGAAAAAAATGGCCAGTCCCATTTCAAGACAAATGAAAGCATATGTCTACGAGAAGACTTGTTTCCAAGTCTCACAGCAGCTTTATTCATAATAGCCAAAGATCGAAGACATCTCAAATGTCCATCCATACACAGGTGAACGGATAAGTAAATTGCGATATATCTATACAACAACAGGCTGCTCAGCAATAAAAAGAAATGAACTACTGATACATGTAACAACGTGGATGAATCAAATGTTGAAAGAAGGGGGGGCGGGGCAAGACCACCACAGACACATACAGTGTATGTTTCCATTTACATAAGATTCTAGAAAATGAATACCCCAAAGCAGTGGTTGCCAGAAAAGGGAGTGAAGGGTGTTGGAGGAAAGAGGGAGGGAGGGATTGACAAGGGGCAGGAGGAAACTGGGGGGGGGGGGGGCGTCTGATGGACATGTTCATCATCTTATTCCGGGAGTGGTGATTTCACACTTAAAAATCAAATTGCACACTTTAAGTGCAGGTTATCATATATCAATTACTCCTCAATAAAGCTGTAAAAAATAATGTACAAACTTCATCTTCAAAGTTTTGCTAAATATATGAAAAAAGGAAAGTACAAATGTTCACAGGCCATATCACAAACTGGGCCTACAAATAATTCTAAATCAACCCACCCTGATCATTCTAAATGGAGAGTTGGTTTATTATTTTAAGACCTGCCTGTGTAAACATGAAGCAAAAAGTCTGAAAAGTGGTTTTTAACAGGGAAATCATCAAACACATACAGCTCCCCACCTGGTTTATTATCTACTGGTCATAAGAATTATTCTATAGCTTACTTTTACCTACAAAAGAAGAGAGGGGAGAATGATTTACGTAGGGATTAGCCTCAAATCTAAACATCTGAAATTACGTGAATCATCATCATATCCATAAATTTTCACCTCCTTGACTCCAAGATGTATATGTAAAGCACATTTGTTAAAAGATTAATAAATAAAATAAATGAATAACACTTTCATTTCCTGTATTGGGAAGTTCAGAATCTTATTCTATTTTTTCCCTAAATTTTTGTTGTACAAGTTCCCCTTGCATACTTCAGACAAGACTGTGACATCCTCCTTTTCCCCTGGGAAAATGTAGGAACATTATGCTATGGGGCCATTTCTGCAGAAAAAGTACAAAAGATACTGTGGAGACAAAAAACAGAGAAATTTAAGCTGAGTGGATATAATTCACAATTCCATTTTTTTCTGTCTAAATTATAGCACCATGTTACCAGCTATTTCAATAATAGCTATGATCAATCAAAGAGAGAAATGTTTTTTTTAAATCACAGACCCCAGAATGACTGAGACTGTTATATTCCACACTGAAAAGAATTACTTCAAATCTGAATTTCAGCTTCATAGAACTCTCCACAAACTACTGACACATGAACTGCCAAAACTACAGAGAACTGCCTAAGTGTCTCACTGACAGAATATACATTATATTGATCTTCTCTTTACTATTAATTTTAATTTGAATACTCCTCTAGTAAATATTATATACGCAACCCTTTTTTTAAAATATAGATTTTGGTAGGTATTGAATTAGTATTTTTTCATTGCTAGGTACATATTAGGTATCTTTATTTTTTAAAGTACGGTTAAGTCCCCTACATAGGAACCTTCAAACTTTGCAAACTTTCAAAGATGTGAATGTGCGTTCCATCAAGTCAGGTGTGAGTGAAATTGCAGCCTGCCCTCCATCTCCCATTGCTGACGATCCTTCAGCTCTACCATCTCCCACCTCCTCTCCCTCCTCCAGTCAGTAACTCTTCTTGCCTGTTCCCTCGATGCCAGCCCCTGCATACCAGCTGTTGTACAGTACTACTGTACTTTTCAAGGTACTCTACTGTAAGATTTAAAATGTTTTCTTTATTTTTTTGTGTTTGGTCATTTTTTATATATTATTCGGATGAAAAGTATTATAAACCTATTACAGTACAGAACTATATAGCCTACTGTGTTAGTTGGGTACCTAGGCTAACTTTGTTGGGCTTACGAACAAATTGGACTTAAAATGCACTCTCGGGACGGAACTCGTTCGTATGTAGGGGACTTACTGTAGTTAATTCTTTATCATTTTCATGACTCTACTTATAAACAAGAATGAGCCTATTTTGAGTTAACAGACAATTCCCTCCTTAATTCAATCAGTATATTCTTTTGTTCAAACAGAGTAACTTACTGACTGGTTTAGTTTGCAAAGCCCTTGAAGGAACTTTTTACCTAGCTGAATAGCTCATGTAAAAGAGTTTGAACTGTAACAATTCATTTTATTCTTTATTTTGATATCTGTTCAAAACACATTGATAACTAATGATATAGTAGCAGAATTGTTTTTAATTACTTCAAATTTAAAAATGACCAGAATACCATATTGTACATCAATTATTTTGCTTATAAATCATTATATTTACCCTTGACATATGCCTTGATCAATTAACAAAAGTTAACATAATGTATGAGACAGCCGAACCTCAGTAATGTGACAACTATAATCTAGTCTAAATATATTCAAGACGAAGTTCCAGAATCTCATATGCTGGGCTGACAAATAGGAAATCATGAGATATCCATAAGAAAGACATCACCGGATAGTGCTGGCAATGCTATAAAGCATGATGATAATTTTAACATTTCTTAAAGCCGTGAATATAAAGTAAATGTTACCAAACTGTCTAGGACCACATTTTATAAATGACTGAAAGACCCTCATCTCCTTATGGTGAAACTAATTCAATTATTTCCAAAACGCGAGATGGAGGTTATCTAATAATCACAATACTTCTCCGTTCATTTTTTCCACTCTATTAAGTGACTGATGTGAATTCTTGAAGTGGGTTATGGTCATTACAACCTTAGAATGTGCTCAGCAAATCCATGAGGGGTGGTCAAACAATGTTATCTTTTTCCTCAAATAAATTAACCAGGCTTTCAGAAAGAATTAAGCAGTGTGGAAGTATAAGCAGATAGTCATTTCATACGGTTTTTTTAAGATGTAGTTTTAAAACCCATTCTTTGTCACCAATGTCATAGCAGCATTATTCACAATAGCCAAAAGGTAGAAACAATCCATATGCCCATCAACAATTGAAAAACATAATGTGGTATATATCTTGTTTATGGAATATTATTCAGTCTTAAAAAGGAATGGAATGCTGACATGCTGCAACATGGATCAACTCTGAAAACATTACGCTAAGTGAAATAAGCCAGTCACAAAAGGACAGTTATTATATATTCCACTTATATGAGGTATGTAGCAAAGTCAAATTCATAAAGACAGAAAGTAGAATAGCGGTTACCAGAGACCAAGGTGAGACAGGAACAGGGAGTTATTGTTTAATGGGTACAAAGTTTCTGTTTGAAATGATGAAAAAATTCTGGAAATTGACAGTGGTGATGGTTGCACAACGCTGGGAACGTACTTAAGGTCACGGATTTGTACACTTAAAAATGGTTTAGGGCTTCCCTGGTGGTGCAGTGGATAAGAATCTGCCTGCCAGTGCAGGGAACACAGGTTTGATCCCTGGTCTGGGAAGATCCCACATGCCACAAAGCAACTAAGCCCATGTGCCACAACTACTGAGCCTGTGCTCTAGAGACCGCGAGCCACAACTACTGAGCCTGCCTGCCGCAGCTACTGAAGCCCATGCACCTAAAGCCCATGTTCCGCAACAAGAGAAGCCACCACAATGAGAAGCCCGCGCACCGCAATTAAGAGTGGCTCCCGCTCGCCGCAGCTAGAGAGGGCCCACGTGCAGCGACGAAGACCCAACACAGCCAAAAATAAATAAATAAAATAAAATAAATTTTAAAAAGGTCTAAAAGGTACGTTCTATGTTTTAGAAAGCCCCCAAAATATCCATTCCTAAGATACAAGTCTCTCAACAACTTCAAACATTTTTCTCTTCTTGAATCCCACAGACTGTTCCAGACCTTCTCCTTTCTCTAAATCTCCCCAGACCATCCCTTTCTCTTCTCACTCCAGAAACTACTTTTATTTCTCATTGAGTGGAGAAGATCCAGTCCTGAGGTACAAGTTTCTCCACCTTTCAATTCATCTGTATTTCTATACATACATCCTTAGCTTTCCTTCTCATTCCCTTGCTAAAACTATCCAGCCCTCCATTTACTTGATACCTTCCCAACTTCAACACTTATTCTTTCTCTTCTCAAAGACCTGTAATCTTTTATTTTCTCCCACTCTGCCAGTTAACAAGGAGGGTTACAGGGGCAGGAATGGTCATTCTGAAGTTGAGTCAACTAAAAATCACTACAGAATGGATACGATTTGTGGAAGTAATCTACCCTGAGATAGTTGACTCATAGATGAAGATTTCTAGGTCCTTTTTGCTCAGGCTGTTACGATGCTGTGGAAAGGGTGGCTGGAAATCACACTGTATGTCTGATTCCCAACTGTGGTGCTTATTTCCTGTGTAACTTCAGGCAACTCATTTAATTCCTCTGTAGCCTCATTATATTGTTGGGCAAATGGTTATGACTTAACTCCACAGAAATGTTTTGAGGATTAAATAAAGTAACGTATGTACTTAACTAACATTTGTTCAGTCTAAATCAGTTGAATACACTGAATGACCAAAGCATATTTCCAAAATACAGGATGTCTTAAAAAGAAGAAAAAATGATTGCCTTGTATGAAATAATGAAATTTATAGTTAATGACAGATAAGAGAGTTAAAAAATATATATCTGTCAGAATGTATATAGTCAATGCAAGTCTACATGTAAGAAAAGAGGGAGAAAAAGAGGCAGATAGTCAGAGGAGAGGATAGAGACTGACTGACACAATTAGCAGAGAGGAGTTATCTGGATGCTAGAAAAAGCATCTACTACTGTGGAAGACCTAATTTTCCAAGCTCCAGATGAAATATCCCTCAGGATAACCTAACCCTTTTCCTTTGATCACACAGTCACAAAACAATCTTCTGAGGGCTAAATAACTTTCTGAGTAGTTAGAAATGAGTTGCTGTAAATAGAGACCTGAGTATGTACATATATGTGTATATTTAATGCATGTGTGTGTACATACACATGTATATGTAATGATATACAGTTGACCCTTGAACAATACAGAGATTAGGGGCACTGACCCTCAGTGAAGTCAAAAAGCCACATATAAGTGGATCTGAGCAGTTCAAACCTGTGCTGTTCAAGGGTCGACTGTATTACTATAAATTAGTGCTGATGGTTACAAAGCCACAAAAACCATAATAATTATAGTTGTTACTTACTGAGACCTTCAGTGTGCAAGGCCCTGTGCTAAGCTTAATTCTACATTATATCGGCCTTCTCTCTGGTATTAATTTTAATTTGAATACTCCTTTAGTGTTAGGAATTTAGGATTGTCATTTAATCTTGTCAAAGAATCCCATGAGTTAGGTACCATTATTATTCCCATTTAATAGATTTGGAGGCTAACAGAAATTACTAATTTGCCTGAGGGCACACAGCTTGTAAGAGGTCGAATTGGGAATCAAACTTCTCTTCCTCTGGCTCTTTGTTCTTAAATCTCACGTCTTAATAATTAAGACATTTGGTTAAGGATAATTAATTCACCACAACATGATCAATGCTGAGTGATAAAATCAGTGTGGGGCTTGCAAAGCTCTGGCCAACCTCTTCAGGTGTGTGGAGTACCTTCAGTCAACATGGCCTACTTCTTTAAAAGGAGCAACAGGGGGAAAAAAAGAAAGTCAACATGGGAGGAAAATTAGCTCAATCCTCTATTCAATCTTGGCTCTTCCTCATCTTCTTTCTCTTTATGAAATTGAATCATTTATTATACATCAATTATTTAGAGTATATGCCAGACTCTAGGCCAGGTATCAGAGACATAAAGATGAGCCCTGCCTCGGGAACTCATAGTCTTAAAGAAGCAGCAGGTTTGAAGTATTTAAACTACAAGAAACGGAAACAAATTGGCAAATTCTACAACAGACCCATGGGAATTATGTACTGTAGTAACCTTCTGACTACTAAAGACTTTTAAACCCTGAAAGTAGAGGCTTGCATGTTAAGGGAAAACCCACACACTGGTCTTCAGGGACTTCCTTTAGGCGCATGCCCTCAAAATCTGACCCAACACTGGAACCACTGATAAAAGTTTTCAAGATTCTCTTATCAAATGCCGTGAAGTATAATCTTATAACATTTTATATTATAATCCCAAGCCTCTAGTACAGTGCCTGACAGAAGGTAAGTGATCAATGGTTGCTTGGTAAGTAAAAAAATACAGGAAAAAAAAAACACACAGAAGAAAAAGAACAAAACAAACAAAAAAACAACACATACCTCCCTAAGGAAGAACTAACCACTGATATTAAGTTAGCTTAAAAAAATACTGAGAAATATAAGGCAGATTTTTAAATAAATGGATATTAAGTAAATTTAGATGTAGGTGAGTTTGCCATAAAATGTTTTGATATGCACAACCAAAACTGACAGATGAAGTTCTAGCATGATCCAAACAAGATAAAGATTACCTGGTCTTGGGAAACTTAAAATAGGATTTCTATAAATGAGACGACAGATGAGGCATAACAGAAATAAGGAAGAGCTTATCGGATGACTGGATAAAGAAGGTGTGGCACATATATACAGTGGAATATCGCTCAGTCATAAAAAGAAAGGAAACTGAGCTATTTGTAATGAGGTGGATGGACCTAGAGTCTGTCATACAGAGTGAAGTAAGTCAGAAAGAGGAAGACAAATACCGTATGCTAACACATATATATGGAATTTAAGGGAAAAAATTGTCATGAAGAACCTAGGGGTAAGACAGGAATAAAGACGCAGACGTAGAGAATGGACTTGAGGACACGGGGAGAGGGAAGGGTAAGCTGGGACGAAGTGAGAGAGTGGCATGGACATATATACACTACCAAATATAAAAACGATAGCTAGTGGGAAGCAGCTGCATAGCACAGGGAGATCAGCTCAGTGCTTTGTGACCACCTAGAGGGGTGGGATAGGGAGGGTGGGAGGGAGGGAGACGCAAGAGGGAAGAGATATGGGAACATATGTATATGTATAACTGATTCACTTTGTTATAAAGCAGAAACTAACACACCATTGTAAAGCAATTATACTCCAATAAAGATGTAAAAAAAAAAAGAAAGAAAAATAAGGAAGAGCTTAACAACTTCCAAAAATTCTTCTTCCGTCTAGTTTTAGAAAAATAAACCTGAGGTATTCATGCAAAATTTTTAAATGTTGCTGTATTACATCCTTAGCTAGGACTCATACATCTGAAAGCACTTGTGGCATAATTGTCAACAAATATTGTTAAATGTTCTGATTATGACTAGTAGGGCCCAAGCTCATTTATTTCTAAGATCAAACCAATGTTCCACTTCATCTCCTGGTGTTTGGTTATTATTATAGAAGTCACAAGTTCAGAGCCTCCTTTCACTTTCTAGCAAGTGATACTCCAAACAATTTTAATTTTAAAATAGCCTCTTTCTATGACTAGAATTTCTGCATCAGGAGTGTGATTTGATATGTGAATTACTGCGATTAGAATGGGAAAAATGGGCGAGCAGAGGAGGAAGGAGAAGTCAGGAGAACAACATAAGAGATGCCAAGAATAGGACTTCAGTTAACTGGCCAAGAGAGAGTTAATCCACGAATACTCCTTGTCTCCAAAAACATAAAAGTTGTTCTCATGACTTTTTCCCTTAATTAAGAAGAGCAAGGCGGAGGCACCAGGCAAGCAGCATGAGGCAAGTCTTCGAATCGAATCAATGTGAACATCAAGTATGTCATGAATGCACTGAGGTGCCCTTTTTGGGGGGAGGGAAAGGAATAGTAAGTCTGCTTTTGGTGGTTCTATAAGGTAAAGCAATGTGTTGCCTCTGAGATCAGATTAACTTTACAAGAAAGTGGAGATGTCTTTACATTTTATTTTACAAGGTACAGTGTTTATAAGAATAACAATCTTTACCATCAAAAAAAATGCACAGCTAATGAAAAGGAAAAGACACTGTGGATTTATCTTATATGTAAGAAATCTAGAGATGGCTACAAAGAAATATTACTATATATGAGCAGCAGCACTGATAGACTTCCTGTTAGATGGCATGTAAGAAGGGCATATTAATATGACTGTAATTTAAATGGTTCCAAGCAGCAAACTGAAAGCTAAAAAAACACTTTCAACTACTACTGTTATTTTTTTTGCGGGGGGGGGGGGTTGCGGTACGTGGACCTCTCACTGCTGTGGCCTCTCCTGTTGCGGAGCACAGGCTCCAGACGCGCAGGCTCAGCGGCCATGGCTCACAGGCCCAGCCACTCCGCGGCATGTGGGATCTTCCCAGACCGGGGCACAAACCCGTGTCCCCTGTATCAGCAGGCGGACTCTCAACCACTGCGCCACCAGGGAAGCCCTCTTCTAATTAATATTTCATAACTCTTTCTTCTCACTGCTCTTCCCTAAAAGGGTGTTTTGCAGAAATAAATGAGGAAACAGCCATCGTGCTCTAACAAAAAAAGGAGGCAGGAATAAAGAAAAGAAATTGATGCTGACTGCAATAACAAACAAATGCAATGAATGAAATTGACAAGAAGTTCTCATGCAGAAATAAAAGTGCAGGAAGACTTGATGCATACAGTGTCTTTCCTCAGAGAAAGTGACATGTCATCATTCATATGGGAACATGGTGGCAACAAGTTTATATAGTTAGATGTATAAAAGAGAAGAGCTGAAAAAGCTTCAATATAAAACTTTGCTATTAAGGTGCTTAAAATCTAAGACAAGGACTTAGATCTTATTCTCTGATTGCCTTATCACTCAGCAATTGGAGGCCTCTGCTTTCACCAATTCTGCCTCTTTACTGTCTTGTGAATGTGCCAGTCATCCCTACCTGAAATACCCTTCTATCTTTTTCCAATACTACCCATTTTTCCAGACACAGCTTCAGTGCCATCTTCTACATGAAGCTTACCTTGATTGCCCCACCCTCACTGATTTATCATTGCTCCAAATTCTTCTGCAGCATCAACAACCTGTGCCACACAGTTTGGTCCTTATTTATATATTGTCATACATAGTTCACTGCTGTTTCATGTGTTTGTTTTATCACATCTATATTATATTATAACTTCTTGTGGAAAAACAACATTAATATTTCTTCTATATCCCTCACATTGCTTATCATTGTTCCAGGTAATTAGTAAGATATTCCATAAGCATTTGTAAAATAAATTATAATGATGATCATACTAACAGCTAATATTTATTAAGTTATGTGGACCAGACACTGGACTTGAATTAATTTAATCTTCACAGTAACTCTACGAGGTGTGTTATAATTCATATTAATGATATTAATGTTAACCCCATTTTATTTATGAGAAAAGTTAAAGTTTAGTTTAGTAATATACAGGATCATGGTAGTGAGCATGCATCTCAAAGAAATATGCTATCCAGAAAAGATATGAAAACTAATACAATCTATGAAAAGTGTCCTAAGTAAAAGAGTAGGGAAAATAGAAAGGCTAACTACCCAGTTAATGCTTCAAATTCTCTAAACTGTTAGGGGTCCTCAAAGTCAATACCTCTATCCCCACCTGGAACTCACAGGCAAGTGCCACACAATAGGCACACAGTAACCTTGAACAGGTGAACTTCCTGTTATAAAAAATACACTTCATAGCCTCTCTCACATTAAAAAAATAAATAAGTAAACTGTATGGAATCCACCATTCTCTTCCTAATTTTACTAGAATAAAATAGTCATTACTGAAGAAGGAAATGACAGTGGTCTTATTTTAAAAATACTAGGACTTCCCTGGTGGTCCAGTGGTTAAGAATCTGCCTTCCAATGCAGGGAACGCAGGTTTGATCCCTGGTTGGGGAACTAAGATCTCACATGCTGAGGGCAACTAAGGCCGCACACCTCAACTACTGAGCCCACAGCACTATCGAGCCCACATGCTGTAACTAGAGAGAAGCCTGCACACCGCAACAAAAGATCCCACTGCCGCAACAAGGACCTGACGCAGCCATAAATAAGTAAATACATAAATAAATAAATTTTTTTGAAAAATAAATTAAAAAAAAATACTAACTGTCCCTCTCCGTTAAGCTCACTTCCCCCCAGCAGAATTCGGAACTTGGTCTTAATATTATCAAAATAAAGATCCCCAGATTAAAACATTAAGTTTTAATTAGATAGAACAGTCCCTTGTTCATTTAGGAAGATAAAGGGTCAAGTGTGATAATTTCAAGAGTCCTCTGAGGAGATGATACTTCAGTAAATAAATGTGTAATATATATGTGACATATAACAAATATAAATTATACATATACATAATACATCTATAATATAAAGTAATAAACCATGTTTACCAAATCAGATATATAAAAGATCACTGTTGAAGCAAATATGATTCCAAATTTACCTTTTCTCTCCCTGAATCCTCTTTAACTATCAGTAGATGTAGGCTAATCTGTAGATGACTAATCCTATAATAAAATATCTGCTATATCAAAAGACAGGATGCTACACAGGAAACAATTATGAATAATGAGTAAACAAATTAAAAACATCTAGCTCAAAAGTAATGACCACAGAAACGCTATCTAAAGAACCTTAAACAGGACAGAAAGACTGTGATTAATCCCATACATCCAGGTTCTATTTCCACCAATCAGTTCACAACGGTTGTTCTAAGAATAGGGAAGATAACAGAGGGCCTAGAAGCATGGCTGATATACCAGAATCCCATGGGATCAAGAAACACATTTTACATTAAAGATTTTTTCCTCATAAAAGTTTGCTATTCTGCATTTGCAAACTGTTAGACCCGAGAGACAAAACTCCTACCCTCTAAGACTCCATTTTTTTCCTCCAGTTACAACTTATTTTAAAGAATTAAGAATGGGGTTTAGTTTTGAGTGACTATTATTCTATGGAAATAAACTTTTCACAGTCAATTTTTTAAAAATACATGTAGGAAATCAATGATACTCTATTATGATTTGTGAAAATTTAAAATGTAAAATGTCTAGTAGCACAGTAGGCCTTTGCCAAGGATAAAAGATGCCAAGATAAGAATGTAATCCTTAAAGCCTTCTTAATTTCTAACTTTAAAAGATATACATGCAGGCTTCCCTGGTGGCGCAGTGGTTGAGAGTCCGCCTGCCGATGCAGGGGACACGGGTTCATGCCCCAGTCCGGGAAGATCCTACATGCTGCGGAGCGGCTGGGCCTGTGAGCCATGGCCTCTGAGCCTGCACGTCTGAAGCCTGTGCTCTGCAACGGGAGAGGCCACAACAGTGAGAGGCCCGCATACAGGAAAAAAAAAAAAAAAAAAAAAAGATATACATGCTGTGTGTATAGAACCAGGTAACAAGTGTTTCCAAACCTTGCTACCAATACTCCAGCCAAAGGAGACGATATCAAGCATCTTTCTTTCCTATGTCTGATCTCATAAAGGATATAATTATCAGTAAGAGAAGGAAAAAGACTGCTCTCCATAAACAGTACAGGTATTAGTTCTTGCTATTCCTCCTCCCTCACAAAATTTGCTAGGCAGAAATCCATTTAGGAAAAAGCGAACCCAGTGGTCATATCCTCTAGGTTCTTCTACCTTAAAAGTTTGAATTATATATTTTCTCATTCTGTCAAATGCTACGACCAATGAAAAATATTTTCAAAGCACTAAGTTAGTCACAGCTATGAAAAAAGTTAGGAATTACACCTGACATATAGGACATATAAGATGCAAAAGATCTATCTTATATCTACTATCTTTGTACGTCATGAAGGTGCTGACTGGCTGTGCTAAAAAGAAATAAACCGCGTTTCAGGGAACAAGCATCACTTGGTTTAAGCAGAGCTAGATCTACAACAGAGTGATTTCATCAAAGGATTAAGAAAATTATTATAGTGAGCTCTTTATGACTTCTTAGGGGAAGAGAAAAGAGGGTGGAAAGGGTGAGGGAGAGGACAAGTGAAGAAGTCTGAGGCTTTTCATTCTTTCAGGCAAGGAAATGGATAAGAACTGTTCTCAGAAGAGAGTTAAACAGTTCTCTGAAATACGGAGCTACAAACTAGGTGAAATCCTAGCTGATATCACTTTACCTTAATTTAGAGATACTTTGAAGGCAGTCATTTTCCAAATCATGACAAATGCTATTATCTAAAGCATTCACACCCTCTCCAATGTACAAAGGGCCTTCAAAGCCATAGGTACTATGTTTACGTTGGAACAATAGACTCTACCCTCAAGAATATTAATTTTTAGTGAAAGACACCAAAAACATCAAGCTCCGTAATTCAATACAATACGCTGAACACACAGAAGGACCAAAGGACTCAGGCTCCACGGGTCCACCAGGTAAGACTTCATTTCCCAGTAAAATTTGCTTCTCTTTCTCATGTTTTTTTTTTCTTTTTTCTTTCTTTTTTTTTCCAATAGTACGTTGGAATTGACACCATATCAATACATATTGTAATTTAGGTTGAAGAGCTTAAGATTTTCCTGGACCAGGCAGGAGGTTCCAGTGAAGGCAGGGTTGGGGGAAGGAGGTAGCCTTTCAGACTGTGCAGTCCAAGAGCTCTCTCTTCCATGCCACAGTGACAAACTATTTCTTTCAAATCCATTTTTTGCATCACTGAGTACAGGAGGGCTTCTGCAGCCAGCACAGTTCACCCTAGTTGCCTGGTTACCTCAGTGACCACTGTCCCAGGGGTAACAGCCCTGTTTTCTAGGGTACAAACCAAGGAAGGCCATGTGAGGACACAGCCAGAAGAGGGCCCTCACCAAGAACCCAACCACGCTGGCCCCCTGATCTCAGACTTCCAGCCTCCAGAACTGTTAAGAAATAAATGTTGTTTAAGCCACCGAGTCTGTGGTATGTTATAGGAGCCTTAACTAAGACACCCTAAGATTAAATATACTTTCTAAAATGTATTTATAATATGAATTTGTTAAGCAATAAGAGTGAACTTCTACTCAACCTGTGTACAAACTATATCCAGAATTCCAAAAGAGTCAAATCTAAAGTAACAAGGTTTTATTACATGTGTGTATTTAAATGCACTATATGTGGTCTAAAGGTTAAGAATACTGCCTTTATCCTTTTCTGTTAAAAAAAAAATGACCGATAGAAATTATAGAGAATCTAGGATTCACACAGAGTATAGAAAACCCTATAGAAAGGAGGGTGTCATAGAACATAAGCACTATTCTAGGTTTGGGGGACCAAAGTTGAGGCACTTCAATGTGTCAAGAAAAGCCCTTTTCTATGGACCATTTCTATTTCCCTAGCTACACAATAAAGGTTTTAAACTATTTTAAAAAATGACCAATAGATTTACTATCATAAATGGAACAAAATATAAATAAAAATGGTATTTGCATAAAATGGCTCTTTTATGTGTTAGACACCGGATTTTAATTGTCCTTCATGTTTTCCAAGCATAATATTTCAAACTCTTCTCTTTTTTAAATGCTTCCTTGCAACCATATCAATCTCAATAGAAAAGTACAATCTGTTCATGACTGCTGGTAAATAGAGGTCTAGACAGCAAATGATCTCTGAAAGGACGTATTTCCATTGAATA
This sequence comes from Mesoplodon bidens, assembly GCF_964165515.1. Classification (NCBI taxonomy): domain Eukaryota; kingdom Metazoa; phylum Chordata; class Mammalia; order Artiodactyla; family Ziphiidae; genus Mesoplodon; species Mesoplodon bidens. Next base: position 26,207,500 of record NC_138168.1, read on the forward strand.
ATAAATCCAAGGCACTTTGTACTATCCTATTATATACAAATGTAAGAAGGACAACAAAATAACACGAGTGAAAGGAAAATTTTAAAGAAAAAGTTACACACTCTCTCCTTGCACAAGTTAGGAAAAAAATTATAGGTTTCCAAAGACTCAAAATTATAACCTAAGGAACATACTTCATAGTGATTTTTTTTAAGTCAGATTATTCTTAGTGAATTCTTTTGGCTTAAGATAAAAAAACCAGATATTACTAATGCACTTAAATGTTTTCTTGGGTGGAGATGACACAATACATTTTCATCTAGAAATAAACCATTTTACTTGTTTCCTTCATCATTTCTAACTGAAAAAAAAGCAGAAATCTAGCCTTGTTTTTGAATAATCTTGAGACAAGTTTTAATCTTTCAATGTTCAGCCTTTCAATATTTTGTACAAATAAACCCAAACTACTAATATGTTATCCAAAATGATTTTCCCCAAAGCTTCAATTACAAAAGAAGATTTTATTACAGCTTTGGCATTTAGAAATTTGCTTTCTAATAATCATCTATCAAGATTACATACTATTTACTTAGTTATTTCTTTGTAATTTTTCTATATAATTGTATTTTATTATTTAGGAACACCCAAAGACACTTTGCCAAGAATAAGATACAGCTTAGTCTATATCTTGACAATCTATACAATCCAGTATATATGCTCAACTATATACTGCATATTCTGATAAGGGTAGTTACAGTACAGTGGTATTATTTAGCATGTATTACTGGTTGCATTTTAATAATAAAAGCTGCCTAATAAATGAACTAACCTTTGTGTAGTAGTTCAGTCTATAGACGCCTTCACACACATTATATTTCATTAACAATTCTATGCAGTTCTGTTCAATGGGCCCTAACCTATCCACTCACTTTGGATAACTATTAATTTGGTACATCTTAATAAAGTTAACAGGCTTCATGTGGCATGTTCATGCAGAGATGCAGTTTTTGGCACTAAGGAGTTTAAATTAAAATTAAGGATTTTAAACAAATCCTTGAACACAGTGATCTTACGTATAAATATCTAAGTGGATAAACTATTAAACAGAAAGGTTATAAGAATCATTCATTAGTTCTCTCATTCATCCATTTATTTATTTTTTGAGCACCTACTATGTGGTAGGCACTGTTCTGGTTAGACTGGTCATCTAGATGGCATGTATTACAATGCAATTTATATTTTAAAATAATTGATCAGTGATCATCTGATTTTTCACCATGCAAATCAGAAGATTACTGGGGAAACAAAATCTTAATAATTCTAACCAGGTGAAGAAAACTGACTATGAATAGACAATACTAAAAATAAATAAGTAATCTGACAGCCTAATGAGAGACAAGCTAAACAGAAACAAAATCAACATATCCATATTAAAAGCCAGATATCAGAAAGGGGTCACGTGTTTGTCTTGTCTTCAGGGAACTGAATTCAATTCAAAACATCTACCTGAGAACAGGCAGTGTATAACAATTTATGAGGTACTCTGGGGGTAAAGTTAACAGCTCACAATAATGGAAGGCAAAATACAGCAAATTTCAATAACAAAACATTATGGGACTTCCAAGGTAGAGGAGAATTAGTTTGGAGTGAGGAATAAAGTTCATAATAACTTGGTTTTGTTATAGGTATTCCTAATCTTGGACAACTGAGATACAGACTTTAATTTTTAACTTGTTTAGTATCACCTCAAACGGAGTCATTTTAAACAAAAACTACTGTGAAAAATAGAAGCACTGAATTGGAAAGCAATACATTATTACCCAATTTTACCTGGCATTGATTAGAATTTTAACAATAGAATACAAAAGAAGAAAAGGTGAAAAGAAAAAAATTAGCAGAGAAGAAATCTCCATGGTGCTACATTATCAATAATGAACTGCTATATGAAGATTCTAATTCCCAAAGACAAATCTGCAAATATGCTTCCATGATCAATATATTTAGCAGGATAAGAGCTAAATCTAGAACCCAGACTCTTAATTTTTAGTAATAAATTCTTCCTAACATATTATAACAAACTACTCTAAAATATTCTATATAAATATTTCAAACTAACAGTAGACTAATATGGAATGAAATTTAATTTTAATAAACCAGTTTCCAAGTTCCAACTTATTTTACACAGTTAGTAGTCTTTAACATGATAAGCACTGACAGTTTGTAAACCTACCATAAATTTTCAATTGCATTTGTGCAATATATAAAGTGTAGATATGTAATATATTTAATGGCAGGTATATGCACTATATTTGTTTGTTATACATATCACATTTTTCAGTTTTCCTTTAAATTGTAAAAAAAATTCAAATAACTATCATATTTCTTAAGGAGAAATTCATATTTTTTGAAATTACTGTCTTGTATTACGGACTTTTTATTATGCTGCATATGAAAAAGGGGATATGATAATGATGAAACATTCCTGATGCATCAGACTGAAAAATTAGACATTTACAGAACATGTCTGAAGCTAAAGTTCTAATTGGATAACCCCCTTTCCCCCCTTGCTCTATTTTGAAAGATATATAAATTTAATTTGGTTACTGGCATGGTCTATTGGACTCAACACAAGATAGTGGTTAAAAAAAAAAACATTTAGAATTCCAATCTTGGTCTATTGTTCCGGTTCTAATCTCAGTTCACTGAATGCTCTTGGATAAGTCATAACTAAATGACATTTTTCAATTTTCCCATCTGTAAAATGGAGATAACTGCCCTACCTCATGAAGACATTACTTACTTTAATTAACTGGGTAAAATACTGTGAAAATCAAAAAATGATGAAAACGTTCAGTCCAATTAAAATTTAAACTTAAGTCATTATTCAAACTGAAGAGTCTTACAATGTACTTCTTAAACTCTAAATTGAATACTCTAGTAGCATTTGCTGAAAATCAGCTGACTCATCCGCACCTTCATCTTTCAAAGGGTGTGGAGTAGCATCAAAGTGACAACTTACAATTTAGAATACATACTTTGACCAGCTCACTAGCTCCAGAGGTGATCTGTGGTTATGTAATAAAAGCCCAGGCTCATTTGACAAACCACAGCACAATTAAAAGATAAATGATCATCCAAGATAAACTGAATGTAACAGAACCAGTTAACAATGGAAATGACAGGAAAAGACTGAAGTTATTGTCAATACAATACATTCAATCTTTCCTCATCTAAATCATAAATCATGTTTATGAAAAGTGTAGAAATTGATATATTTGAAAACTAACTTGGTAGAAATGCTGCAAGTGTTTATTTGCATTTTCCTTTTCTCAATTCACAAAGCTCTTGGACAGAGACAAACAGCCTTCCTAAAGAAATATGCACCACTTTTAACTCAATTCAATAAGTGATTAGTGAGCAACTACAGTAGCAATTGTTCTTAAAAGGTTATGCATAATTAAATTTTATAAATTTAATTATATGTTACTGGGACTTCTGTTTCCAGGAAGACAGAGCAGACAAACTTTTCTCTATTCCTCCCACTAAGTACAACTAAGAACCAGGGACATTGTATACAACACAAACATAAGCTGGGGCGAAGTGAGAGCGGCATGGACATATATACACCACTGAATGTAAAATCGTTGGCTGGTGGGAAACAGTAGCACAGCACAGGGAGATCAGCTCGGTGCTTTGTGATGACCTAGAGGGGTGGATAGGTATTTATTAAATGTTGCTGATACACAGAATGATAGATCCTAGGGGAAACAGAACAAGAGCTTATCATTCCAAGGAGCATAAGGACAAGATAAAAGAAAAAATATTCAGTCCATTCTTGTCATTCACAGTAGTTAGGTTCTATAACGTCACCAGGAACACTAAATTAGTGAATATGGAACCACAGCTTCTAGGGGAAATACAGCATTAGGTTCCTGCAATCCTCTGATCATATTTTTGTCAACCAAATAACATATAACCTTGTCTTCTGTGTGTTTCTGTTTAAAGACACATTATTTAATATACATTGTTGATTCATTAACACTGAACTCACAGCCAACAACACTATAACTCATGCTTGAATAAAGCTTATCTAACACACATATTTTCTCTGAAAGGGAAATCACAGCTTTCTTGCACTTAGAAACACTAGATAGCACTTCAGCGCTACACTTGGAGGCCCAGTAAAATCACCAAAACGTGAAAAACATAGCACCACAAAAAAAAGACACTTGTTTACAGTATGAGAGTTAAAACAAGAAAGCAGAGCATTGTCTTGTTCAACCTCAGCTGGGAACGTGTACATTGGATGACTCCTAATGTCTGTCCCCCTGTGCATATCCATGAATGACTGTGAAAGCACTGCAAGGTTACAAATAAATTTTAGCTAGTAGGTGAATCTGCAACTGCAGAATCTGTGAATAATAAGGATCAACTGTATATATTCAATCACAAAAATTTAGAGCAGAAAGTGACTTTAGAGATCATCTTTCCAATGTTCTCATTTTTCATATGTGAAAAGTAAGAGGTGGAAGAGCTGCATGATATAGGTAAGGTCAGAATCTAATTAATGCAAATCCCCAAAGTCAGAACATATGGCACTTCAGAGAATGAAGAATATTCTTCAATTTTCCTCAGAGGAGACCCACAAAGTTGCATATATCAGGACGAAAGTCCCTGATAAGAAAAACCACTGTAGTCTACTCTTCAGAGCCAGTGGCCAAGCAGAAAGTCTAGAAATTGGCCTCCCATGAAACTTCAGCTTGACCTTGTCAAAGTTAAGATAGGGGATGATAACTAGCCAACTTAAGTATAGGTTCTGGTACCAGGTTCAAAACACTATATTATTAGAAAATTTAGCAACTAAACTTCAAAACTGAATGATGAGCTTTGATATTTTTCTTTTCTAATATATATTTGGATTGACTATATAAAAAGAAAATAGCCAGGGGCTTCCCTGGTGGCGCAGTGGTTGAGAGTCCGCCTGCCAATGCAGGGGACGCGGGTTCGTGCCCCCGTCTGGAAGGATCTCACGTGCCACGAAGCAGCTGGGCCCGTGAGCCATGGCCACTGGGCCTGCGCATCCAGAGCCTGTGCTCCGCAGCCAGAGAGGCCACAGCAGTGAGAGGCCCGCATACTGCAAAAAAAAAAAAAAGAGCCAAAGTCCACAGATGGGGGGAAAAAAGAGAATTACCTCAACAAACCAAAGTTTGGCTAAGTGATACCCAAAGTGATGGGTGATTATAATTCACCTAAGAGTAAAGTTAGCAAATTAAAAGGAATTTTTTTTTTTTTTTTTTTTTTTTTTGCGATACGTGGGCCTCTCACTGTTGTGGCCTCTCCCATTGCGGAGCACAGGCTCCGGACGCGCAGGCTCAGCGGCCATGGCTCACGGGCCTAGCTGCTCCGCGGCACGTGGGATCCTCCCGGACCGGGGCACGAACCCGTGTCCCCTGCATCGGCAGGTGGACTCTCAACCACTGCGCCACCAGGGAAGCCCTAAAAGGAATTTTAACTTGAAATGTTTATGATATTCTTACAAGAAATAAGGACAAGCATAATTGGTAATCTGCCAAATTCAAAATTTTAGAGTACAACATATTTCTCAATACAGAAAGATCAGTGGAACAAAATAACTATTCTGGACAGATGTTAGAATATATAAAAATGTGGTACAAAATACAAATTGCATCATACCAGTTCTGAAAACAAGCTGAATATTAAAAAACACCAAAAACTAAACTTGAATCCAAAGGTGAATTCTCAATTCTCATTACTTTGGGGCATTATTTGACGAAAATCATTACTTCCAATTCCTTGCTAAGCTTTTTCCAACAACCTTCTTTGCCAATTCATCTTCTCCCAGCCTCTAAAAATGTTGACAGGCCCCAAAGCTCAATCCTTCATCCTCTTTATCCACATTTATTCCTTTGGCTGTATCAGCCAGTCTCATAGTTTTAAATTCCATCCATATACTGACAGTGTCCAAAATAAATCTCCAAAATTCTAAATTCATTATATTCATCAGCTACTTGACATATGAAGATGGTTAACTATTACAATATCAAACTCAACATACTCAAAACTGAACTTTCAATCTTTCTTCCTAAACCCACTCTTCCACATTCTCCTCCATTCTCAGATGATGGCAACTTCATCCTACTGCTCAGGCAAAAATCCTCGACTCCCTGACTCCTCTCTCTTTCTCTCACACCTGTCAGCTCTATGTATCAGTTATGGTTTAACCTGGGAATCAGAACCTTCCAGTGATATGGCATCAGGAATTTATTATAAGGATCAGACCTTATACCACTGTAGGAGAAGCTAAGGAGTACAGATCACAAAGGATATGATTGGAGGATCAGAGAAAAGTCACTAACCAGGGACCATTCAGGGGCACCTGTGAAGAAGTTTGTGGAAACCTGTTGCCTCTATGTTTGACGGTGGGCCTGAAAACAGTGATGGCAGGGCAGAGTTGGGAAGAAAAGAATGTACTACAAGCTCCTAAAACAGTTACTAGCAAAGAGAAGGTGCTTAATATTTATTTGTTTATCAAATGAATCAACTGAAGTTCTGGAAGAAGAGAAGAAATGAGGCAACGGTAACATCTGAATAAAGAATGGCAAGAAATATTCAGAAGTGATGAAAAACAATATAACGTATTTTCCAGAAGCCAAATAAATTTCAGTTAGATAAACAAAAATCCATACCTAGACTCATCATAGTGAATCTGAACTACACTAAACGCAATGATTGGCTCTTAAAAGTAAAACAGAAAGAAAAAAGGTTATCTTCAAAGGAGACAACTGTACTGACAGCTGACTTCTCAACAGTAACATTGAAAGTCAGAAGACACTGGAATGAAATCATCGATATGCTAAAGGAAAAATAACTGTTTACTTCAAATTCAATGTCCAAGGAATAGGGTAAACTAAAGACTATCATAAAAACAATGGAAATTAGCTACTAGCAGAGTCTAAAAGAAATATTAAAGAATATAACTATTGACAGAAGTTTAATAATTCCACATAGAAGGTATGAGATAATAGAGGGGATGCATAACAAAAGAAGTTGTAAATAAATAAGAAAAGTAATCAAATATTGGCTGTACATAATAAAAACAATAATGTATTATGGGCTTTAATAAAAAAGGAAAAAAGTCAATAATTACACATAAGTTGGAAAGAAGTGAGTAGAATAAAGTACGTTATTTGGAAAGGTAAAAATATCAACTTTAGACTTACTGAGTTAAATACACATGCTAAAATTTCTAGAGTAAAATTTCTAGAACACAACTTCAAACTGAGCAGGAAAAAAAGTGAGAAAAAACTATCAAAATAAAAGAAGGCAAGAAAGAAGAAGAAAATAAATACAGAAAAGGTAGGACAAATAATATAAAATAAGATGATGAAATTTTTTCATATTTTTGATTAATTTAAGTAAGTATAAAACACAAAATGCTCCATTTAAAAGATAAAATATAACCAAAGATAATAAATGCAGTTAAATACTGTTTACAAGAGATAAACCTAAAATATAAGGAAAGAGAATAAAGTTAAAGGGTAAAACAATATATACAAGGTGTATTTGTTTCCTAGGGCTTCCATAAGAAAGTACCACAAACTGGGTGGCTTAAAACAACAATTTATTGTCTCACAGTTCTGGAGGCTAGAAGTCTGAAATCAAGATGCTGACAGAGGGGGCTTACCTGGTGGTGCAATGGTTAAGAATCTGCCTGCCAATGCAGGGGACATGGGTTCGAGCCCTGGTCCAGGAATATCCCACATGCCACAGAACAACTAAGCCTGTGCGCCACAACTACTGAGCCTGCACTCTAGAGCCCGTGAGCTGCAACTACTGAGCCCGCATGTCGCAACTACTGAAGTCCGCAAGCCTGGAGCCCGTGCTCCGCAACAAGAGAAGCCACCGCAATGAGAAGCCCATGCACCGAAATGAAGAGTAGCCCCCACTCATCACAACTAGAGAAAGCCCACGCACAGCAATGAAGACCCAACACAGCCAAATTTTTTTTTTTAATTTAAAAAAGATGCTCCCTCTGAAATCCATGGACGAGAAATCCTTTCTTGCCTCTTCCTAGCTTCTGGTGGTTTGCTGACAATCCTTGGCATTCCATGGCTTACAGCTGCAGCATTTCAATCTCTGCCTCCCTCGTCACATGGCCTTCTCTCCTCATGCATCTCTATATCCCTTCCCCTCTAATTTATCTCTCTAATGACACTAGTCATATTGGATTAAGGGCCCACCCTATCCTAGTATGACCTCATCTTCACTTATACCTTGACTGCATCTACAAAGATTCTATTTCCAAACAGAATCACATTCACAGGTACCAGAGCATGAAACATACCTTTTTGAGGGACACATTGCAACCTACTACAGCAGGCAAGCACTAACCAAAAAGAGAGAAGTGGGAAGAAAAAAGCTAACAGAGTTCTAGTAATGTCTACTAACATCAGACAATGTACTATGTGAGAACAAGGGTAGTAAGGTAAGATCAGTTAGAGGCTATTTCAGTAGTCCAGGTAATACAATGCTTGTTTGAATTAAGATCATGACTAGGGAACAAAAGAAAGTCAACATATTTAAGCAATATCTAGGAAGTAAAACTAACAGGACTTCACTGGATAACCAGGTAAGGTAGACAAAGATGATTTATAGGTTTCTGGCTTGTAAAACGAATATGTTATTAATCTCTATCTTCTAGCCAGTTACTTTCTAAAGCACAGATAATATCAATTCTTTTTATTGATCACTAACTCTCCATGGTTAGTCCTAATTCTCTACTCTGGTTTTCTTGGTCTATCACAATCCGGTCCTAGCCTACTTTATTCAAGTGTTCACTTCCATAAACTCTAGTGATTCGATAAACATTTCATGTAATTTCATGGCTTTTTTCAGACCATATACCTTGAATGCCATGCCTATGTATTTACAAAGTTCTACTCAAATGAACCTTCTTCTATAGAACCTTCATTGTACTATTATTGACAATTAAAATATTTTATATGTAATATAAGATTGTCTGGGCTTCTGTAGTACTTTACTCACACTGATAGTGCAGCATCTGTCACACTGATATTTATCTACATCTGTCCCTCCAGTCAGGCTACTCATACCTTCAGGATAGGGCTTACCCATCTTTTTATTCCCAGCACCTCACAGTGTGGTTTGCACACAGATGGTTTTCAAGGAATGGTTACTGAATAGTGATCATTAATCAGTTTTAACTAGCACTGCTACTTACTATGACGAAAGTCCAAAAGTAAATGGAAGACAAAGAGGATAGTGATTTCTTTTTCATTTTTATAAATTAGATTCTGAAAAAGATGAATAAAGGTCGTTGTTTCTCAGTAATGAATTCATGTAATTTACAGTTAATGTATTCTAAACTCCCTTGAGACTACGTAATACAGTCTATACCTTCTACTATAAATCCATATTTAAATGCTGAAGCAGTTTTAAAATCTAAATAATACATAGTCCAGCTCTAGCTATGGAAGTTAAAACTTTACTCAGAAGAGGTAAATCTGATGATATTTGAGGAACTCGTGTCACTGTATAATGGTTAAGAAAAATACTTTTGATACTAATGTGTTAATTTACTACAATTTAGATCATCAATTCTCAAACAATTAAATAAAAACAGAATGTACTTTCTTAAAAAGCTGCATAATCTAGACTTCCTCTGATGACTGAAAACATGTGTATGAAACCTGCAATGACTTCTGTTTATCAGCATGAACATGAACTATCTCTGAGCTGCAGATATAGAAAACTTCTAGTTGATAGAGGTTTCTAATTAAAATATTACAAGGTGGTAACGTACTGTAAATACAATTGCTAAATCTGTAGTGTTTACCCTGAACAATGCTGGTATGTATATGTGCATTTAGAAAATCTAAAGCTTAAACTGTTATTACACAATGAAATACGTTTCCTACATATAATTGAGTATAATTTTTGGAAAACAAAGGTCATATATAACAGGTACCAATATAATAAAAGTAAGATACTGAAAACAACCACTAGCAACACCACTTCACGAAGCTTTGCAAAAATCATGGATCATAATTGTTCTTACTATCCCATTATTCAACACTTGGAAGTCCAGTTTGCTAAGACAGTTTTCTGATGTACACAAAGAACAAAATGAGCTCCTTCCATACCCTTCCCCCATATCCTTTCCCTGGAGATTCAAAGCTTAATATGAGTTCCATTTTCCAGAGATAAAAGGACTGCATTAACAATGATGTGCCCTAGCTTTCTTCTTTTTACAATAAATTACCATATTTATATTTTGAAGCTGTCATATGCTAGAGGATATTAAATATCCTCTTGTCATAATTAATTCTTTAAACCAAATTAAATGGCTTGGTTCAAAACAGACTGTGAGAGTTAAAAGAATATAATTCTATCACTAATTATCTTATAATTATTTTAATAATCAGAGCTATTTAATTTATTCCACAATTGCATTAAACAGAGAAATGCACAGTGGCTAAAAAGCTCAAATTTTTCCTAATTTTACCCATAAGATATAAACAAGACTTGAACTTGGGATGTTCAGCAATAAATTTATAGTAACTTCATCAATACTCCAGGCCAAATCCTAATACCGCAAGCTGTAACAAATTGCTAATTTTTAAAATTCCATCCATAATTATATCAAATATAAGCCATTAGACTAAATCATAAGCATTTCATTTTACTAAGGCTTAGTAATATTTTTGTTATAAACACTATTGTTTCTGCAGTAGACTAATACAATGGCACGGAGAGTGACCCTCCTTTATGATACAATACGAACTCAAGAAGGTCTATAGTAAAATACTATGTTCACAGGCTGCTTGGATTAGTTTGAATCACATTCTCTCCGATGTGATTCAAAGTAGGAACTACACTAGTATTTAATCTATACAATATTCCCCAGGGATATCTCCCAGGTAACAAGCTCCTCATAACGTAAAAGCCAACTTAGAAAAATTGCAATTAAGTAAAACATACATTAAATTAGAACAAATGACACAAGCAAAAGGTTCTCGTTGTAATGAATAATAGTTAAATGCCAAAGAACCAAATGATAAAACAAAGGTAATACTAATTTCTCTTCAGTAAATTAACAAGCGAAAAAAAGTATTTTGACTCCAGTGACGTTACAAGCACAAGTTTGTAAACCACATGTTCCTTTTCTCCTAGGTGCTTTGACTATATTTATTTTTGGTAGATGGCCTGAGAATGATTTTCTGTAGGAAGTAGGGAAGACAAAATCAAAGGGTTAAGAAGAATTACTAATACCTCATAGACAGCTGGGCAGAGGAACTGTACAGCCAGCCAAAGCTTCTCCTTCCCTCACCTGGCCCACTTGGAAATACAGCATAATCAAGAACTTGATACACTAACCATTCAAAGGACTGAAACCCAAGGAAGCATTTGTCTTAAAAAATGTTTGCGTGATGATAATATGTTCAAATAGGATAAACAAAGCAGGTACCATGGGCCATTTGCTAAAAAATAAAAGTAGCCATTGTTATAGCCCTCCGACCAGCTAGCTATATGCCAAATAGCTCAGTTACTAAGTGTACTATGTAATAATATTGGTTATATTAGTGCTTTTAACTCTAATTAATTTCATTTATTTAAAATAATTCTTTTAATAAACTGTAAATAAAAGAGTTAAGCATTTCATTCCAAAATAGAACAGAGGGGAAAAAAAGAAAATGGCTCTGTTCAGCAGAGAAATAAGACTATTTACCCCCCTATAGTTTATTAGCTATATTCTTGCTGACTTAATCCTTTCTTATACAAGAACATTTTTTTCAGCAGTCTGAATATTTTACCAAATAAATTATATTTACCAAATAAATTTTACCAAAATACATTATAATTTCTTTCTTAAAAATAATAACACTCGGGGCTTCCCTGGTTGCGCAGTGGTTGGGAGTCCGCCTGCCGATGCAGGGGACGCGGGTCCGTGCCCTGGTCCGGGAGGGTCCCACATGCCGCGGAGCAGCTGGGCCCGTGAGCCATGGCCGCTGAGCCTGAGCATCCGGAGCCTGTGCTCCGCGGTGGGAGAGGCCACAATAGTGAGAGGCCCGCATACCGCAAAAAAAAATAAATAAATAATAACACTTGTTCAAGTAAGCATGAGAATCAGATTATTCTTTTCTTTAAATAAATCTGAGCAAAAGGAAAAAAAACACTTTAGTCAGCAGAGTTGAGGACTTGTTCATACATTTTCAAGTAGAAACATGTAGTTGATTTCACTTACTTCATCATGCTACTTACTAAGCTAGCCATTTCTCAACTTCAAATGCCCAGACCTGAGTTGGTTAAGATGCATCTTATATTTAATCCTACAAAACCTCATAAATCAACACTATTTTTGCATTTTAGGCCAGTAGCTTGTAACTGTAAAGTCTATAAGGGCAGAACCCATATTTACTTTGTTCACTCCTACAATTGAATATAGAATATGAATAAATCTTCCCAAGAAATCTATGAGCTAATCACTATTACTATGGACATTTTACAGATGAGGAAGCTTTAAAAGATTAAGTAACAACAGCAAAGAAGTAGTGGAGCTAGGATTTGGTTCTGTGCAATCCTGACCAAAAACCCATGTTCTTAACCACTATACATATTGTCAACATTATTTTAAGACATTTGTTACCAAAAAATTCTATACATAAAAATTTTGTTATTTGTTATTTCTTGCTCTCCAGGTGTTCAACAATTTATAATTAATTACACAAATAAATTGAAGATATATGCATTTTAAAAGGGAAAAATTAACAGGGATTGGAATCAAACAGGAAATGATTCACAAACAAAAGTGAAATTTACACAGTTCAGCAAACAACAGAACTGTAGGATCGGCAAAAGGGGAGTATGGACTTTTAAATCTACCTTACTGAAAACAACAAAAATAATAGCAATATATAATTGCTATATGTATTAATATATATTTTACATATATTAGTTCATTTAAACCTCACTAAAGTCTTACAAGGCCAATTCCTATTTTACCAATGAGGAATCTGAGGCACAGAAACAAAGGCTGTGCTCAAGGTCACACAGGTAACAAGAAGATTTAAACCCAGGCAGCCTGGCTCTAGAATCTGTGTTCTAAACTATGCTATACAAATAATAAGTTTATACAGCTCACTATAAGTCACTGACATCGTACTCAAGAGTTTGCACTCTCCAGAACACAGACAACCTTTGTAATCCTAGCTTTTCATGAAGACCAATAATTTTTAGTTGGAGATTAGTTAATATAAACCCACAATAATTTTAAAGCAATGTATAGCTTTCAGTTGAAAATCTGAGTTGTATGTCTGTAAAGGTCAACACAATGTAAACTGCTAAGATATACACGAGTTATTTTAGGCCATGATAAATCAACATTAAGTTAATATACCTTGAATTTTCAGAAATGGTACTACAAGGAGGGAAAAGAGCAAAGTTTAGATTTTAAATGCCATCAACAGGACAGTTAATAGATTTTTCTATTTGCATTAAATTTTAATCCAACAAGAATCTATACTATAACCACTTTATTGCAGCAGCTAAGGGAGGTTCAAAACCATACTTTGAAAGCCTAAGACATCATAAAAAAAAAATCACTGCATTTTCAAAGATTGGTATTCACATTATACCTTTCAAGACATTCTACACCATACTAAGCTTTGTAGAAATATTAGGAACATAATCAAGAAAAGAAATTAATTTGTCTCATGGTTTTCTTTTTTTTTTCTTTTTTTTAACATCTTTATTGGAGTATAATTGCTTTACAATGGTGGGTTAGTTTCTGCTTTATAACAAAGTGAATCAGTTCTACATATACATATATCCCCATATCTCTTCCCTCTTGCATCTCCCTCCCTCCCTCCCACCCTCCATATCCCACCCCTCTAGGTGGTCACAAAGCACCAAGCTGATCTCCCTGTGCTATGCGGCTGCTTCCCACTAGCTATCTATTTTACATTTGGTAGTGTATATATGTCCATGCCACTCTCTCACTTTGTCCCAGCTTACACTTCCCCATACCCATGTCCTCAAGTCCATTCTCTAGTAGGTCTGCGTCTTTATTCCCGTCTTGCCCCTAGGTTCTTCATGACCTTCTTTTTTTTTTTTAGATTCCATATATATGTGTTAGCATACGGTATTTGTTTTTCTCTTTCTGACTTACTTCACTCTGTATGACAGACTCTAGGTCCATCCACCTCACTACAAATAAATCAATTTTGTTGCTTTTTATGGCTGAGTAATATTCCATTGTATATATGGGCCACATCTTCTTTATCCATTCATCTGCTGATGGACACTGAGGTTGCTTCCATGTCCTGGCTATTGTAAATAGAGCTGCAATGAACATTGTGGTACATAACTCTTTTTGAATTATAGTTTTCTCAGGGTATATGCCCAGTAGTGGGATTGCTGGGTCATATGATAGTTCTATTTTTAGTTTTTTAAGTAACCTCCATACTCTTCTCCACAGTGGCTGTATCAATTTACATTCCCACCAACAGTGCAAGAGGGTTCCCTTTTCTCCACATCCTCTCCAGCATTTATTCTTTGTAGATTTTCTGATGATGGCCATTCTGACTGTTGTGAGATGATATCTCATTGTAATTTTGATTTGCATTTCTCTAATGATTAATGATGTTGAGCATTCTTTCATGTGTTTGTTGGTAATCTGTATATCTTTGTTGGAGAAACGTCTATTTAGGTCTTCTGCCCATTTTTGGATTGGGTTGTTTTTTTGATATTGAGCTGCATGAGCTGCTTGTAAATTTTGGAGATTAATCCTTTGTCAGTTGCTTCATTTGCAAATATTTTCTCCCATTCTGAGGGTTGTCTTTTGGTCTTGTTTATGGTTTCCTTTGCTGTGCAAAAGCTTTGAAGTTTCATTAGGTCCCATTTGTTTATTTTTATTTCCATTTCTCTAGGAGGTGGGTCAAAAAGGATCTTGCTGTGATTTATGTCATAGAGTGTTCTGCCTATGTTTTCCTCTAAGAGTTTAATAGTGTCTGGCCTTACATTTAGGTGTTTAATCCATTTTGAGTTTATTTTTGTGTATGGTGTTAGGGAGTGTTCATTCTTTTACATGTAGCTGTCTGTTTCCCAGCACCACTTATTGAAGAGGCTGTCTTTTCTCCACTGTATATTCTTGCTTCCTTTATCAAAGATAAGGTGACCATATGTGTGTGGGTTTATCTCTGGGCTTCCTACCCTGTTCCATTGATCTATATTTATCTGTTTTTGTGCCAGTACCATACTGTCTTTATTACTGTAGCTTTGTAGTATAGTCTGATGTCAGGGAGCCTGATTCCTCCAGCTCCGTTTTTCTTTCTTAAGATTGCTTTGGCTGTTCGGGGTCTTTTGTGTTTCCATACAAATTGTGAAATTTTTTGTTCTAGTTTTGTGAGAAATGCCATTGGTAGTTTGGTAGGGATTGCCATGAATCTGTACGTTGCTTTGGGTAGTACAGTCAGTTTCACAATGTTGATTCTTCCAATCCAAGAACATGGTATATCTCTCCATCTATTTGTGTCATCTTTAATTTCTTTCATCAGTCTTATAATTTTCTGCATACAGGTCTTTTGTCTCCTTAGGTAGGTTTATTCCTAGATACTTTATTCTTTTTGTTGCAATGGTAAATGGGAGTGTTTTCTTAATTCACTTTCAGATTTTTCATCATTAGTATATAGAAATGCAAGAGATTTCTGTGCGTTAATTTTGTATCCTGCTACTTTACCAAATTCATTGATTAGCTCTAGTAGTTTTCTGGTAGCATCTTTAGGATTCTCTATGTATATTATCATGTCTCATGGTATTTTAATATCTTAGCCCCACTTCACTAATCACATGCTACAATTCTTGTGATTCAGAGACATGGCTACTCTCCTTTCAAACTATTACAGGCTGCTCTCTAACATACTGCATCTAACCTAAGTATTAGATATAAACTCATTTATTTCGTGCAAACTGCTATAATACATAACATTCTCTCCATGAAAAAAAGCGTATTACTCCAGCTAACTGAATAATATGTATTTTATGTAATAATTATCATTTTATATTTCATATTAAATACCCCATTTTTGAAAACTGACACCCATGTTACTTAAATAAATCATGTAGCTACACCAATTTAACTTGCATATTGCTATCCAAAAAATCACCTTAAATGCTGACCTTGTGGTGTGTTTTAAAGAGGACTAGAATCAAAAATAATTCATTTTTTTAACAAAAAGACATTCAAATAGGTAAAATTTTAAAATATATATATATTTTAAAACAAACTAAGAATAAAAGAAAATGACAAACTACTAAACTGAATTACACTTTGCTATATTTAACTGCAATGGACAAATGGAAGGAAAAAATTAATAATATCATTTCTAACACAGAAAAATGGACATGCTACATTTAGCCTCACGTAGCTTTTAAGTGTTGCTAAGAATTACAATCTGTAAAAAGCAAAACAAAATCACCTTTCAAAACTCAATGAAACAATCAACAGAAACACACAAGGGTTTATACTCCTTAACTAAATATTACAAATACAGCATTTAGGCAAAATAAAAGATTTAGTAATGAGGCAATTTAACAAACTTTACTTCACCTTTGAAGCCTTATTTCCAAACAACCATATTCAGCTGTGACTTTTAAGAAAAGAAAAAAGAAGAAGAAGATGCAGGCGGCACCATCTGAATTAATCCCTCAGCTGCCACTGTTCAGAAGAGCTGTGGTCTTCTCCAAGCCACCTCCAGAAAAACATATAAGCCTACACTCAGCTTGCATGACTTTTGATGTGGAGGTTCCAAAGTGAACCAGCAACCCAGAATATCTGTATACCCAACACTTTGTCAGGAAGAATAACCTTGAGCTTACTACTTAGCAATATTTATCCAAAGATATTTTATATATATGGGGGGGAGGGGGAATGTGTTTGGGGGCAGTTTCAAAAAAATATTGATTAATAATATTTAATTATTCATATTATTAGTAGTTAATAGTGTTATAATAATATAATATTGATAATATTGGTTAATAATTAATAAAAGATTAATTGATATTAATGTTAACACCAATGCATAGCTAAGATTAAATTAGAGAAATAATATTTTTGGATAAGTATTGATAAGCAGGAAACTAAAGATTATTCTTCCTGAAAAAGTATCAGGCATACAGATATTCTAGATTGCCAATATTATTTGTCTTATCTAATCTTTTATATTATTCTATAGAATATACATATTCTATCCAATCCTACAGTCAAAAGTTATCTATCTATCCTTGGATTAAACCAGGCCAATAGACAGTGAAATACCTAAACAACACTATTTGGGGCCCCAGATAATTGTTCCGGCTGTACTTTGCTATTAAGTCACAAACTCTTAAGGATGTAAAATACTAACTACTCTATTTTTTGAAAACTGATACCCATATGACTTAATAAAATTCTTTTTTTAGTTAGGATTCACCACACTACACAGTATCTTTATTTGAAAATATACAGTCTCTTGAGACTTAATCTTCTGGAATCTGGATTCATATAACTCATCGTATATCCTTCATTCCATTAGCTACAAAAAAACAAACCTGTGGTTTATCTTTGGCAAGTAAAAAGAATTTTATGGCATGCATTGGTACACTTTTAACCTCTCTGCCAGCGTTATCTTATTTACTTTCTCTTTATGATTTTCTTGATTAAACATTTGTTTTGTTGTTATGTATTTACTCATATGGGATGCCATAAAAAATTGTGGAACAAGGTAAAATTAAACAAGTCTTTGGAAAAACAATGAAAATATTCATGCTAAAGCATTTTTTACTCTAAAATAGCAATCAATGAAGTCTAAAATGAAGATTAACCAATAAATGAAAAAACACAATGAACATAATGAAAAATTGTAATGTAATTCCACAATTAAAACCCTACCCTAATAAAATATAGATAAGTGTTTGCTATCCAAGTGCAAACATGAAGTAGTTTCCTTCAAAGGAAAAAAGGCTTGTTTCAAAACATTTAATTATAATATTAATGATCATATCTTATATTTGTAATTCACTGAACAGGATTACTTTCAAGTAAAATGTATTTTCACTTTTACAATTTAACAAAGTTCATTTTTTTATATTAGAAATAACTTTCTTTTAAGACTAAAATTAGTGAAGTTTAAAGGATGCTACCAACATGTTAGCTGTGATAGGTCAAAGAAGTAATCTGGGAAAATGAGATAGATTTATGGGTACATACATAAAGTATACATAAAAGTACTTTACTTTCTTTTTGGAAAGTATATAAAAAATACCCAGTAAACAGTGGAGCCTTATGCAAATGGTATTATTTCATGTAAAAATCATGGAGAAACAAAGGGGCATACTTACCCTTCTCCTCCCATTCTTGTTATCTTTAGGCGAAAATCCACAGAATTCAAACTGGGAGGCTTCCATTTCAAAATATCATCACATCGACCAGGTTTATATTTCTAAAGTGAATTAAAATGATGATAATAGTTAATATGAAGCTAAAAATTAAACATTTGATTTATTAAATATAATATCAATTACTTTTCATTAAGCAAAATCACTACTTTTTTTCTGAATATAATTTTTGTTATTTTTAACTGATGAGTGAAGTTAGACATCAACCATCTTACTGATGGCCTCTTTTTCCTGCCAAAGCATGTAGACACTTGTTTGTGAAAGTCTCGAAAAATAATGAAACCTGTTATTCCCTCCAATCCTACTATAACTTAAAGGAAGTTCGATCATTTTTTAAAAATTTTGTTCCTTCTTATTCAATAGATTTACTGTGGGATAATTCACAATTAATAAAATTAACTAATGAATTTTGTCAAATGGATACAATCATGTAACAATCGCCAGAATCATGATATACAGCATTTCAATCACCCCCAAAAAGTTTCCCCTTGACAGCTGCAGTCAGCTCCCTGTTACCAACTCTCTGGCAAGAGTGACCTTCTTTCTATCACTATAGTTGTGCCTTTTCTAGAATTCATAAGAAATTCTTACACAAGGTTTTGCTATATGATGGTGCATATATTCGCTTGTTCCTTTTTATTAAACTGAGCAGGATTCCTTTCTATGCATATACCACAAATTGTTTATGCATTTACAAGTTGATGGATATCTGGGTTGTTCCCATTTTTAGGCTACCAGGAATGATGCTGGTCCGAACATTTGTGTGGACATCCGTTTTCATAACTTTTGGGTAAATACCCAGCAGTAGAATGGCTGGGTCACATGGTTAATGTATGTTTAACTTTACAAGAAGCTGTCAAATCGTTTTCCAAAGTGGCAGTGACATCTTCCATTCCCACCAGTAATACATGAGAGATCAAACTGCTCCACATCCATCCTAGGACTAGGTATTGTCAGTCTTTTTAATTCTAAAGTATGTCTCATAATTTTAATTTGCATTTCTCTAAATGACAGATGTTGAAGATCTTCTAATTTGCTTATTTGCTGCTATCTGTGTATTTTCTTTGGTGAAGTGTCGGTTTAAAATTTTTCCCTTGTTTTTACTGGGTTATCTCCTTATAATTGACCTGGAAGAGTTGTTTACATATTCTGGATAAATAGCCTTGTTTGGATACATGTACTGCAAATATTTTCTACCAGTTTTTGTCTTGCCTTTTCATTTTCTTAACAATTTCTTTTGAATATATTTTAATGAAGTCAAAATCAACTATTTTTTCCAACTTTACTGAAGTACGATTGAGAAGTAAAAAATTTAAGGTATACAACATGATGTTTTGATATATGTATACACTGTGAAATAATTACCACAATCAAGCTAATTAACATATCCATCATCACACAGTTAATTCTTTGTGTACGTTGTAAGAACATTTAAGATCTATTCCCTGAGGAAATTTCAAGTATACTTTATTATTAACCACAATCACCATGCTATACATTAGGTTTCCAGAACTTATTCATCTTATAACTGAAAGTTTCTACCCTTTGATCAATATCTCCCCTCTTCCCCTAGCCCCCAGCCACTGGTAACCACCATTCCACACTCTAAGTTTGACCTTTTTTTTTTTTAAGATTCCATATATATATGAGCTTATTTCACTTAGCATAATGTACTCCAGGTTCACCCGTGTTGTCACAATTGGCAGAATTTCCTTCTTTCTTAAGGCTGAATAATATTCCATTGTATATGTATTCCATTATTTTCTTCATCCATTTATCCACTGATGGACACTTAGGTTGTTTCCACATTTTGGCTACTGTGAATACCGCTGCAGTAAAGATGGGAATGCAGGTGTCTCTTCAAGATGCCGACTTTATTTCTTTCGGATACATATCCAAAAGTGGAACTGCTGAGTGACATGTAAGTTCTATTACTAATTTTCTGAGAAACCTCCATATTATTTTTCATAAGAGCTATATCAATTTACAGTCCTACCAACAGTGCACAAGGGCTCCCTTTTCTCCACATCCTCACCAGCAAGTTATCTTTTCACTTTTTGATGATGGCCACCCTAAATGGTGTTAGGTGATATCTCAGTGTGGTTTTGATTTCCATTTTCCTGATGATTAGTGATGTTGAGCATCATTTCAAAATCATCAATTTTAAACTTTTACAATTTGTGCTTTTTGTGCCCTCTTTAAGGAATCTTTGCCTATCCTAAGGTCACTGCAATTTTCTACTACATTTTCTTAGAGAAATTTTATAGTTTTAACTCTTATTTTTAGGTATATGATCCATTTGAGGTTAATTTATTTATAAGATGTGAAGTAAGGGACTGTTTGTTGTTTGGCAGTTGGATATCAAATTCATCCAGCACCGTTTGTTAAAAGATTATCCTTCTCTCACTGAATTGCCTTGACATCTTTGTCAAAAATCAGTTGTTTATAGATATAGATATATTTCTATTCTTACTAATCTGTTGCATTGATAAATATGCCTTTCTATCTGCTCATAGCATATTGTCTTGGTAACTCTAGCTCTATATTAAGTTTTGAAAGCAGGTTATGTAAGTCCTCAAACTTTTTCTTTTTCCAAATTTTCTTAGCTAATGTAGCATTTATATTTCCACATATATTTTATTTTATTTACTTTTTATTTATTTTATTTTTGGCTGCATTGGGTCTTCCTTGCTATGTGAACGCTTTCTCTAGTTGCGGCGAGCGGGGACCACTCTTCGTTATGGTGCGCGGGCTCTAGAGCACAGGCTCAGTAGTTGTGAATGGGCTTAGTTGCTCTGCGGCAGGTGGGGTCTTCCCAGACCAGGGCTCGAACCCGTGTCCCCTGCACTGGCAGGCAGATTCTTAACCACTGTGCCACCAGGGAAGCCCTCCACATATACTTTAAAATTACCTGGTCAATTTCTATGAAAAATAAGTTTACTGGGATTTTAAGTAAGACTGCAGTAAATTAATAGATCAATTAAGGGAAAAATAACATCTTAGCAATACTGAATCTTTTGATTCATGAACACTTCAAATCTCTCTATTTACTTAGTACTTAGGTCTTCCTAAATTTCTCTCAGCAATGTTTTGTAGTTTTCGGTATACAGGTCTTGCACAACTTTTGTTAAATTTCTTCCTAATAATGTAATACTTTGGTGGTACTATCAATGCAAAAAATTGGTTGTTTCTATACAACAGCCATGAATAATCCAGAAAGGAAATTAAGAAATCAATTCCATTTACAATAGCATCTAAAAGAACAAAATACCTAGGAATAAATTTAACAAAGGAAATGAATGGTCTATATACTGAAAACTACAAAACATTACTGAAAAAGTTTAAAAAGACCTAAAAATGCAGACCTCCCATATTCATAGATAGGAAAAGTGATATTGTGATTTATAATAAATATACATTTGGTCTTCATCCCCACTTCTGGCACAGAGCTCCTAAAACCCTTGGAATTTCCAAAGTGAAGAGAGTGATAAGGGTCTTTTATTATGTTAATGAGGTGACTTTGAGGTAGCACCTAGGGATGGGGACTAGTTGCCAGGAGCCAACCAAGTGATAAGAGGGTTGGAACTTTCAGTCCCACCCCTCTGACCTCTGGGGAGGGGAGGGGGGCTAGAAGTTGGATCAATTGCCAGTGGCCAATGGTTTCATCAATCATGCCTGTGTAATCAAGGCTCCATAAAAACCAAAAAAGAAAAATGGGGTTCAGAAAGTTTCTGGGTTGGTGAACACTTGGATATTCAGGAAGAGGGGGTGACTCGAAAGGGCACAGAAGTTCCACGCCCCTCCCCCATGCCTTGCTTTATGTATCTATTTCCTCTGGCTATTCCAGAATTTCATCCTTTTATAATAAACCAGTAATCTAGTAAGTAATATATTTTTCTGAGTACTGTGAGCCACCCTAGCAAACTAATTGAACCTGACAAGGGGGTCATGGGAACTTCTGATTTATAGTCAGGTGGTAAGAAGTACCGGTAACAACCTGGAATTTAACTGGTGTCTGAAGGCCAAGGAGAGGGTCCTTGGAACCTCCAATCTACAGCTAGTCAACTAGAAGCACAGGTAATAACATGAACTTGCAACTGGCATCTGAAGTTAAGGGGTGGGGGAGGGTGGGGAAACTGGAAGCAGTACAGTTTTGTAGAGCCCTCAACCTGTTGAATCTGACGCTATCACTGGGTAGACAGTGTCAGAATTGAGTTGAATTGTAGGACACCCAGCTGGTGTCAGAGAAGTGCTTGCTGGTGTGGAAAACCCCCTCCACACTGGGACTGGTCTCAGAACACCCATTAAGAAGAATTAATATTGCTAAACCGTCAATACTATTCAAAGCAATCTATAGATTCAATGCAATCCCTATCAAAATTCCAACAACTTTTTCTTTTTAACAGAAATAGGAAAGCCAATCCTCAAATTCATATGCAGTTACAAGAGACCCTGAAGAGCCAAAACAATCTTGAAAAAAGAACAACACAAAGTTATGACTCACACTTTCCAATTTCAAAACTTACTATAAAGCTACAGTAATCAAAACGGAGGTGTTGACATAAGGACAGACATTTAAACCAATGGAATAAAACTGAGAGTACAGAAATAAACTCACATTGACAGCCAATAGCCAATTGATTTTTTTTTACAAGGATGCCAAGTCCATTCAACGGTGAGAGAATACTCTCTTCAACAAATGATGCTGAAACAGCTGGATTTCCACAAGTAAAAGAATGACGTTTGGAACCCTATCTCCCATCATATACAAACACTAACTAAAAATGGACCAATGCCCTAAATATAACAGCTAAAACCATAAAACTCTTAAAAGAAAACACAGGGGTAAATTTTCATGATCTTGGATTTGGTGGTGAATTGTTAGATATGACATCAAAAGCACAAGCAATAAAAAAAAATAAACTGGACTTTATCAAAACTAAAAAACTTGTGCATCACAAGATATCAAGAAAGTGAAAAGATAACCTACAGAATGGAAAAAAATGTGCAAATCATATACCTGATAAGGGTTTAATATCCAAAATACATAAAGAACTCCTATAACTCAACAACAAAGACAACCCAATTTTTAAAACTGTCAAAGAACTTGAATACCCATTTCTTCCATAGAAGAGATATAAATGGTGAATAAGCACGTAAAAAGATGCTCAGTATCATTAGCTATGAGGGAAATGTAAATCAAAATCATAATGAGATACTACTTCATATGGGTGGCTGTAATTTTTTTTTTACAGGAAAATAACAAGTGTTGGAGAGGATGTGAAGAAATTAGTAACCATGTATGTTGCTGTAAGGAATATAAAATGATCCAGCCACTATGGATAATAATTTGACAGTTCCTCAAAAACTGAATTTGAAACACAGAATTACCATATGACTCTGCACATGGTAGAGCAAAAAAATTGGAAACAGGGACCCAGATACTGACATGTCTACAACCTAGGTTTCCATCACCATATAAATGGGTAAACAAAATGTAGTATATACATACAATGGAATATCATTCTGCCACAAAAAAGAATGAAGTTCTGACACATGCTACAAAATGAATGATCCTCAAAAACACTACGCTAAGTGAAATAAGCCAGACACAAAAGGATAAAAATAGTATGATTCCACCTGTATGAAATATCCACAATAGGCAAATTCATAGTGACAGAAAGTAGATTAGCGGTACCAAGGGCAGGAGGTGGAGGTGGGGGGGCATTAAGGGGGTGGGTGGAAGGAGCGTTATTGCTTAATGGTTGCAAAACTTCTCTTTGCACTGATGTAAAAGTTGTGGAAATGGTTGTACAACATTGTCCATCTAATCAAAGAGACTACAGCATAGGAAAAAAGTGTTTTAAATTATTCTAGAACACAGTAAAAAGAGAAAATCTTTTACTTTGGTGGCTATGGACTTATTATAGAGGAATGAAGATTGAATGCTTTGAATAATGGGTAATATTCACGAATGCAGACTTATACCATGACGTAAATATGAGCAAAACACTTGGGTAGAAAAATATAGAATCTCCTGAAGGAGAGGAAAGTATGTCAATTCAGCGAGGGCATTATGGGGGACGGGGCCATATTATGAGAAAGATACTCAGGAAGGAAAAACTGCTAAGTGTTCTCACTACTAATATTTTTTAGATATACGAGTCAAATTGCATTTTAACAGATTTTTATAAATTTGAGGAAAAAATGCAAAAACCCTAGTCATTGAATCTCTTATTTCAAACAGAAGTCCATATAATGACAAATTCAGTACAACAAGTTTTGCTAAGAAAGACAAACCATTGGAGCTGATGGGAAAGACATTTTATCTGTAGCAAATTTAAGAACATAACGCACACTATTTTCCCCCAAGGCTTGTGCTTAAACATGAATGAATATAAAATCAAATATATAATATTTCAGTGGAAGTTTCTGTCCATTTATTTGCCCTGAGAGATACATTTAGGTAATACATGTCCTTCAGGATGATCACAAATAAACCTCTTTATACTTACTGAATATAAATGTTTTTATAAATGTTAAACTGCTAAATTTTCCAGTCGTGACCCCATTAATAAAAATAATAATAAAATTTAGTCTTTTTTCTAATAAAGTCTGTCTGACAGAAACATCACAGACCTTTTAGTAAGAGTGGTTCCCTATGGTAGTGAAGGGTAAAAGGGAGTGAGGGGAGAAAGGAGTGTCAGCATCCCACACCAACCCCACTCACAGCGGCTGCCAAGGGACTGTCACATGTACAAACAAACCATCATTTACTTCTGTTCCCTATTCATTTATACGACTATGAGTATGAGACCACTTAGAAAACCAATACCAATCTAAGTTATTAAATCTAGGAAATGTTAATGATTGTACAGCTTTAAAATATTTCATAATGGGTACCTAATAACAAATTCTAAACGTAATTTTAATATAATATTATTTGTAAAATAGCTACTAACTATCCTTCACATTCTTCTCTCTGGAAATCATCTAATGGAGAATAGCATATACTGACTCTTCTGCTTTTACACAGCAATAGTTCAAGTGCATAAGCCATTCCTCATCTGACTGTACACCAAACCATTTATATTAATCTGAAAACCTAGACTTGACATGACTGAGAATTTCAAAGCAACTTTATGAAAATCAATGAAATGCCTGACAAAAATTTTTAGGAAATTATATTTTAAAAATACTGGGGCTTCCCTGGTGGCACAGTGGTTGGGAGTCCGCCTGCCGATGCAGGGGACACAGGTTCGTGCCCTGGTCCAGGAGGATCCCACATGCCGCGGAGCGGCTGGGCCCGTGAGCCGTGGCCGCTGAGCCTGCGCGTCTGGAGCCTGTGCTCCGCAACGGGAGAGGCCACAACAGTGAGAGGCCCGCATACCACAAAAAAAACATAATAATACTGTAGTTCTGAATTACCAAATATAAATGCAACGACATAGATCCCATGAGTAAAATGTATTTAAATACCTGTCCGAATGTAAATTCTACTTCAGTAAAATCATGTCTAATCATGTGCCTACAAAACAATTAGTAAAATACTCAATAAATACTTGATAAAAAATTTAAAAAATAAAGTGAAAATTTTTTAAACTTATAAAATATTAGCCTCAGGTATTTTTAAATTTATATGTTTAAATAGAATATTTTAGATTATGAAATGACTTAAATTAGCACTATTCACAAAAGAGTATGTGTATCAATAACTATTTAAAAATCCTTTTTTCAAGTTCCCCAAAATAATAAGGTCAAAGATATTATATAATACAGGGAATTAAGCATTTTAAATATAAATATTTGTGAGTCCTCAAACTTGAAATACAGAATCTTGCTGAATATAAACAAGGGTACAAAAACATCCTTTCAAGCTACATTTTCCAATGTATAATTAGGGAGTAATGCGTTTTAATTTCATTAAATTCACCAGCATGTATCTAGAGTAAAATAATTATCAAAGCTATATTTAATTGATACATATAATACTTAGTTCTATAGAAGCAAATCTGATTTTACCAGGTGAGTTGTCCAATAAAAAATGAGAGATAGATTATGTCTGAAAGCAATTACCAACATTACCTGAGATGTCCATTATTATCTTTAAAAAGAAAAAATGTAATGAATGCAGATGTCAGGCAACCAAGTAAGATGCTTAAGGAAGTGTTTACCAAATGAGAGCAGAACCTGGCTTAGAGGTACAGGATGGCCATGTGCCAAAGAAGTCCTCTAAAACTAAAAGAAAATGAAATGAAGGCAGAAGTGATATACCTGCTATACAAAACAGTGGTTCTCAATTAGAGATTTTACCCCCCAGGGGATATTTGGCAATGCCTACATTTTTGGTTGTTACACTGGGGAGGGAAGGGTGAGCTACTGCCATCTAGTGGGTAGAAGCCAGGGATGTTTCTAAACATCCTACAACGCACAGGACAGCTGTACACAGCAAAGAATTATCCAGCCCAAAATGGTCAATGGTACCAAAGTTGAGAAACTGATCTAAAGGAAACTAGTAGTAATAACAACAAAGAGGACAGGATATCTGGTTCTTCTTTGCCTCCACTAACTAGTAACTTCATGATTCAAAGCAAATTCAAAGTGTGGGCTTCATCTATTTCACTTGTAAAAATGCAACAATAGCATTTTGCTTGCCTAAAAACAGGATATCTAAACCAGAGGTACCTAAAATGCTTTGTAGCCCATGCTACTCTATGATTTCCACTAGTAAAATGTGAGCAGTTATGTTATCGTAATATATATTCCAGGCCCTGCACTGAAATCTGAGACATACTGTCCTCTTCAGAAGGATCACATCCTGAAGGTAGGAAAGATCCCTGGCCTTAGCATATATTTGTTTTATTTTTGTCGTTTTTCTAGAATTTAGTTTTAAAGAAAGCAGAAAAAATCCTCTTTGGTAATTCTACTGGACAGAAAAGTAAAACAACTCTAGATTTATTGACTTGATTATATCCTTTTGCCCATGTTTCACTGAGAAGCAAATAACAAACACCTATTTTGCAAAACAAGACACATAAATATCCTGTATGGAGGAAAAGTCCCTAATCAACACTAACTACCTACTATGTGCCTAGTACCATACTAGTTGGGGAAGATACAAATTCTCCCAAGACAGTGGGCTCAACCACAGTGAGGTTTAATATAACCTCCAAGAGAGATTAGAGAAGTACTCAAATGAACACAAACAAAGTTGCTGAGGAAGAACAACAGAGAAACATGAAAATCAGGGGGCAGGGGTAAAGGAAGTTTTCTTGAATAAGAAAAATGCATGAATTGCATTTTGAAGAATAATTAGGCTACAAGAAAGTTCTACGCAATGAGAACACAAATATACCTGAGTTGAGGGGAAGTTTGCTCAAGTTTTCTGAGACTAAACTGGCCCAGTGCTCTATGCTGTTCTTGTTGATGTAGAGGAGGTGAAGAGTCGATCTCCTATAAAAATAGCTCAAGGCAACCCCTTGGTATTTCATTTCTAAAAAGTCACAAACTTGGTAAAGATAGTAGGGAGAGGTATCATAGAAAGAAGCAGGGGAAGAAAACGGAGAATTCCATTTTCAAAAGCTTGCTGACATTTCTCATCTGCTTATGAAAGTTGTACTACTACTTATGGAAAGTGAAGTTGTGATTTGAGAGTACAATTTAATATTAGAGAATTAATACAATTTCTTGGCTTATTTAGGTTGGAAAACTTACTCAAAAATACATTCGTATTACTATTTCTATTATCTGATTCACAAGTCTAATTTCTTCTTGCTGTTGTTTTAATATAAAATAACCTGTAGCTTACATTTCTAATGAAATAATTTCTGAAAAAATACAGTTACACAAAGACCTCTGCAACTTCAGCTTTACTTTCCATGTCTGGGCAGTTCCATATAACTACACATGAAATTAAACTTTAACCAGTAAGGAAATGGGGGTAAAGACAAGTTAAATGAAAATACCCAGTTAGTATCAAGACCAGTTAATAGACCTGAGTAAGAATACTAGAAAAATGAGGGGTACTGAAAGCATGCACTAAACTCCCTCTTTTTACAGATTAACTGAGAACCCAAATCGTTAGACTTGTCCAAAAAATTCCCAAATCACAGTAATACAGAAATCTTTCCACTATTAACAAAAAGTACATATTTATATCATTTGTCCGAAAGCAAATGATGAAAGGTTGGGTTAGATGATCTCATGTTATAAAACTGTTCCAAAAGGAACCAATTTTAAGTCAGTTGTTTTCTAATTACTTTTAGCCTAGTTCTGTGTGGAGCAGTGAGTAGGAGGGACAAGAAACTGGCAATGCCATGTCTAGTGGGAAGAGGGCGCTCAGACAACCGAATAAACCTCAGCACCTAAACCACTTACCTCTCCTCTCCCACTCAGACCCCACTGAAAGCCTGCTGAACCGTCTGTCCTGTCTCATCTCCAGCACAGGCCCCATCTCCCAAAGTATCCTGGCCCTACTCCCTGGGCCCACCAAGGTGCCTCTGCCACTCCATCAGTCTGCACTCTTCTCACACTGCTGCAGGGTGGAGTTTCTTCATAGCCCTTTGAGGGCAGAAACCCTGCCTTTTATCCAGTTTTATTATTTCTTACTCAGCAATGTGTATAACATACAGTAGACACCCAATTTATCAGATGAAGGCATGAGCTAATATATTCCAAAGCTCAGGATTAGCTCTCCCTTAATATCCAAGACTACTGCCATCTGGTATAAAATTCCACTAACTTTGACAGCTAGCAGATTCTCACAGAGTTTCTCCTCTTCTCTGGTGGACACGAGTCTAAATAAAAGTGGTCTACTGATAGGGGAATCAAACTCTAGATACAAGTAACATCTGCAGCCTAGTTACTTTATACATCAAGTACGTTACCCTCCTTTTTTGCTAATCTGTGCTGCGTAGTATCACTAAAATAATTTTCTCTGCTCTTAGTAGTGGTATGAAGAAGAGCATTGTAAGAACACAGGGGAGAGTCACACTCACCGAATCAGCCGGGCTTCCCCAAGGAAGCCACACCTAATTTGATATTCAAAGGCTGAATGCGAGTAATACAGAAAGGAAGAAAACAGTTTGTTGCAGAAGAAACAGCTGGTGTAAAGATGTACTCAGTACAGAATACTTCAATTTGCAGCTTTTACAAAATGAATTGGTATACCAGTAAAAAGCCCCACTGAAGTTATCAATGAACTTTGACAACAAAAGGAAAATTTATTCTAAATTGACGAAGTGTATGTTTTTAAATATTTCCTCCTAGAAGTCTGAACTCCCCTAAGCATAAGGGATGGGAGCTATCAATAATAAGCCCTATCCTTCTGCTGATTCCAGTATGTCCCGAGATGCTCAAATTAGAGCACTAACAAAATATACATTAAAATACATGGCCGGACAAATCCTGAAAAGCAAAGTGCAAAATAATGTGCTACCTTCCTTGAAAAGTGGAGTGGGAATAAAAATGTATTAACAAATTTGTATTTACTTATAAATGCATAAAGAAACTATGAGAAGTTAAAAACAAACAACAGTAGATAATTGAGGGAGGCGAGAAGAAGGAGAGGGAGACTTTCTTCTCTGTATTTTTCTTGCTACATGTTAAATGTCTGTATTATCTAGTTAAAATTCAAATTAAAAATATACCACTGTAAAACACAATTTTAAAAAAATCTACCATTAATTTTTCAATATTAAATGTTATCAATAAAAAAGAACTATCCTTAATTCACTGTGTTTAACATGTATCATTTATATGAAAACTGATTTTGCACTTTATATATTTACCTTCTTGGAATTCACTGATTCCTTCATTTTGTGAAGTCCTTATTTACATTTATTTCTCCTTTTCTCTGCCAGCAATACATCATCATTAGCAGTGTCTTTTTGTTGTACAGTAACAGTATATATCTATATCTAGCTGAGGCTGAATACAAATTATTCCTCTTCAGCTGTTTATTTTGTCAATAAAATTCAATGGAAAAGCAAATGTTTTATTTATTAAGAAAGCTAGAAGAATAATATTCTTCTCTTTTCTTCTTCCTTACACAAAAGCAAGCTAAGAATATTTTGCTGTGTTCCAAAAGTTGATTAAGGAAAAAAAATTAAAAATAAACAAGGTGTATTTTCTTCCTTGGCAGTTCACTATTACAATTCTTTGGAAATTATTACATATTTTTCAATTAAAAAAATAACATATTTGGGGGAAAGATAGAATGACACTTTTCCAGTCTGCCAGGAAACAGAGCCCTTCTTCAATTGAAGACCTATCAAAATGTGCAAGCAAATGTCATGGCAACAGAAGCTCTCACCATGGTAACCATCTCTGCTACAGAGGAAAACCACTCTAATTCGTCACGTACTTCAAGACAAGACATTAGACTAATTCCAATTTTCATTTTACAATCTATCCATAACATTCAATATACCCGGCAGTAGTAAAGACTTAATAAAAACATTAATATTTCACAAGAAAGCAATATTAAAATCAAAGCTGACTCAATTTACATGCAAATTGATCAATGGGTGAAACACCTTACAGAAAATCAAGATAGTGATGAAAACATAAAAAAACAATTATATCACTATTGCTTGAGAGTAAATACTCTAAACTCAATACAGAAAGAATTCTATGTTTTACTAATCACAATATAGCTGGCAGATAAAACAAGAAAAAGTCTTATTTTAATAAAACAAAGAAAATATTTCAAGTTTTTATTACCACCTCTATTTTGCAATTCATTACATATAATTCTGCTTTTATTTCATAGTGAGGGATTATTAATGGCACAAAAATTCTTATCTAGAAACGTGTCTTCAGATGACAAAAGTAAAATCAAATATGATTTTTAAAAGGTTAGAAATCAATCATTACTACAAATAAAAATTTACTATGCTACATAAATCATTAAAACCGCTTGCAAAAGCTAGTAAACAAACAAGGATTATCAACTTTATAAATTAAACTGAAAGATCTAATAGCTGTCAAGTAAAAGATGTACTACCTATAGCATATTAAAATGCCAAACGGCCAACTTAAAATATTCATTTTTAGTAACAAACCACAAAAGATTAGCAATTCAAAATGTCAATGAAATCGTAAGGCTGAAAACCTTATATATAAGGGTCTAATAAAACCTATCTGGTTTATGGTATAGACTAATAACCAGATGGAAAATTCAATCTGAAGATACTTCTTTTTAAAAATGATCACCTCAGTTTGTTCAAAGTTTGAGGTTTAAGCCTTAGAAAGACTAGAGGTTCATAGTAAAATAAACAGCCAGTTGCTTCTTCAAAGAAAATACCCATTTTTCTCAAAATATTTAAATATTTTGGCAAGTATAACTTATACTTCAATTTTTTTAAAACACTGTTTATGAATAAAGTAATATAATTAAGTCACCTTGAAATAAAAATATCAGTTACTTTCATATCAACAGCAAAACACAAGGGGAAACAAAAAGGCAGCATGGGATAAAGAAGAGAGTAAGCTGGCTTCAAATCTAGGTCTGGTCTTTAACCTGAAAACAAGGGAAAATCACTAGAGATTGAGGAGGAAGACCGCTCTGGATATGGCATGAAGAAAAGACTGGAGGGGGATAAAGTGGAGGCTTCAGGACCAGTTAGGACACCGCTGCAGTGGTCCAGGCAAGAGGCAGTGAATGACAAGTCACACTGGAGTGTGGCAGTGGTAATGGAGAGAAAAGGGAATAATTTAAGAGAGATTTAGGAGCTAAAGCAAGACTTGGAGACGGATTAGAGGGATAAAAGAAGGAAAGGCGTCAAAGATGACATCTAGATTTCTCACTCAAGTAACTGCATATAAGCAACTGAGGGATGAAATGTTGGGAAAGGATCATTTTGTACAGTTTGTATGTTGGCTTGTTTGTTTGGGGAGTAGGGATGGAGTTCAGCTTCAAAGTATACTGAGTTTCTGGTGTTTTTGAGAAATTTAAAAGGTGATATCAGGGTAGGCAATTAGATAAACAAATCTGGAGCTTAAATAGAAATCAAAAGTCTGAGTCAGGCTTACAGGAGATAACTCAAAGTGTGGAAGAAATTTCAAGGGAGAGAGCAGATCATGGTAAACAATGAAGGTCCAGCATAGTGAGCCTTTAGAAACTCTGAACGTCATGGCTAGAAGACGAAAAGCTTGAGTGAGATGGAGAAGAAACGGCATGAAGCCACGTAAGAGAGTATTTTTAAGGAAGTGTGGACAGCGGTATAGACTACCACTAGATAATCCAGTAAGAAAAGGGCTGAAAAATGAACTTGATTTTGCAAGGAAAAAGATCACTGGTGACCTTTCAAAAAAGCAGTTGATACAAATGGTATTTACTTAGATGAAGCCCTTTTTAAAACACAATCTTATCTAGAAGTACAATATATAAAAGAAATAAATCAGGGCTGCCTGTGAGATAAACAGAATGCTTACCTAGTAACCTATTCCTGCACATGGCTCCCTGAGGCAGTTCACAGAAACCCAGAACTTTGGAAATTCATGTTTTGAAACCACTGGGCTAGATAATCTTAGAAGTTCTCTTTTCTGCTTCGATTTACTATAATTCTATAAATGCAATTTAATCTACTTTTTTTAAATTGAGGCTTTCATGGTAATTAATGACTGCTGTGTTTTAGTAAATATCAGATACTAGTACATTTCTTTATAAACACAAAGAAATATCCTAAGCTTTATTTTCCTGAATATACCATCCATTAGCTTGACTTGTCCTTTTTCTTATAAAAGTAATAAACTAAATGCAATTCTGGATGTGTTACAAGGTTATGTCTCTGAAAAACAGAACATTAAATCAAAAGGTAAATGAACTTTCTTCTAAGCTGGTGTTTAGGGTTTTGCCCTCAATAGAATCATCACTTTAATATAGTATCTTTATCACTGTTCTTCAATATTTTGCCAGGATTCAAAATACTTTCTTCTTCTTCTTTTTTTAGCAGTAGTAATATCTTCTACCTTCTATTCAACTTCAGTTCCCTCACTATAATTACTATAGTGAAGCAGAATTAACTTCTTGCTAAGTTTTAAGTAACTAGCACCAAACAAACGTAGGCCCAGAAGTTTTTACAAAAGTAGATACACCAAGAATCCTCTTCAGTTTTCACCCTTCATTTGCCTTTGGAATATTTCTGTGGTATTAGAGAGTGGGCTGCAGATTAAAAGCCAAGCTTTGCCCACCCCTGACCAGGATCTTCTCTCCACTTTATGCAGCCTCACTCAGATCGCTAAGTTGGTCACTCAAAATAGTCCCTTTCTTCATTTATTTGAACTGTTGGCTCAAGGAAGCCAACAGATGCAAAACCACATTGTGAGAAGTTTGGGGGATTTTCTGATAAATGTTGTCGACTAAACATGTGCATTTATATCCACTTTGATTTGAAACCTCACTAAAATGGGAGTTACAGAAAAGAGATGTCAATAGAAAAGGAAAAACAGGAGAGAAGACAACAGCAGAAAACAACGCGTCGAATTCTGGAAAGAGAAAGTAGATGGAGAAGTTAACAGAGCAGAGAGCAAAGAACACTGAATACTAGGTGCTTGCAGCAACCAACACGAAGGCAGAGGAATTCCTGCTGAGTTCCCCAGAACAGGCTATGTAACATACAAAAACAGATACTGAGAAGGGTGCGAGGGGGTGAAAGGGAGACCTGGTACTGGAAACAGACTGGGGTAGAAGTCTTCACAAGGAGCATTTACACCTCCAGCTTCCCTCCTCCACCCTGGCAAGAGGCAGGAGATGTTTATTCTGTGGAAAAACTGAAGGACAGAAGCTCCAGTCCAGAAGATTCAAGGACCACAGAAGAGGAAAAGTGAACCTTGGAGAGTCAAGTGAAAAGTTTACCTACTGAAGAGCACACCCTCGCCCCTTTATCTTCTCCATGCGGAGAATGCTAACAGCCAGGCAAATGCCACCCAGCAAGACACTGGAGGGTTGGTCTGAAGAATTCCAGGGAAAAGAACTGTGGATTCTAACATTTGCATATCCTCCAAAGTAAAAATAAAGGGTGAAAAAATATTTTAACATGACAAAAAATACAGGTTATCTCTGATATACTGTTTTATTTTGTCATAGGGGTCTAACACTCACCCTGCCTGCACTTCATTATTAAAGCTGAGTTCATCCAAGATTTTAGACTTCCCCAGAAGGAAAACTTAGAAATGTTGGCAAATTTTACATTTTAAAGTTCTTGGCCTGATTAAGGGTCCTAAACTTCTAATTCAGAACTTGCTTTAAAAAGAAAGCCTAAGGGGTTTCCCTGGTGGCGCAGTGGTTGAGAGTCCGCCTGCCGATGCAGGGGACATGGGTTCGTGCCCCGGTCCGGGAGGATCCCACATACTGCAGAGCGGCTGGGCCCGTGAGCCATGGCCGCTGAGCCTGCGCGTCCAGAGCCTGTGCTCCGCAACGGGAGAGGCCACAACAGTGAGAGGCCCGCGTACCGCAAAAAGAAAAAAAGAAAAAAAAAAAGAAAGCCTAAGGAAGGAAGGTAACTTAAAACCTTACAAGGACCAAAACAGAAATGACACTGGGTATTAAGGTCTATGGCTATTAGTTGGAAATGTCATATCAAGCTAAATAACTGCAGCAGGCTAAAAAATGGCCCCCAAAGATATTCAGGAAACTTTATGCCAAATGGTACACCACATACCATAAATAGACAATGGTATCGCTTACCCTAAATAATAAGTAGCATTAAAAATTACACATGATGGAAATAAACCAATGATACTAAACTCTAGTTGAGAATGTTGCCCTTTGAACAGTGTAAAACTAAGTCCTCACTCATTTTGTTAAAAAGGGAAAGATTAGCAAATCTTAGATATTCAAAACTAGAAATAAGTATACTTTATAAACTGAAAGAATGTATAAAAACTGGAATGGGACTAAATTCTCATTGTGTAATGCAATGTCATTTAATGCCCTGCCTCTGGACCACCTAAAATCATGTCTCCTCCCACCATTGGAAGCTACACCTGTCTGTAATCAACTCTCTTCTTACTTCCTTATACAAAAGACCTAGAGCAGGGCTTCCCTGGTGGCGCAGTGGTTGAGAGTCCGCCTGCCGACGCAGAGGACACGGGTTTGTGCCCCGGTCCGGGACGATCCCACATGCCGCGGAGCAGCTGGGCCTGTGAGCCATGGTCGCTGAGCCTGTGCGTCCGGAGCCTGTGCTCCGCAACGGGAGAAGCCACAACAGTGAGAGGCCTGCGTACCGCAAAAAAAAAAAAAAACTAAACTGGATTGGAGAACAGTAAAAGACCTAAAAAGAGCTCTACCTTATTCATTGAGAAGACAATTGAACACTGTAAAAACACTGATTTTCTCCAAATTAATCTAACTTCAAAGCGTTTCCAATTAAACTCCCAACAAGAATTTTTGGGTAACCTGACAAACTGATTGAAACTTTCATGTTAAATAAACCAAATGTCCACAAATACTTAAGAAAATCAATTATGAAGTCATCGTAATAACAAGTGTGGTTACTAGAAGAGGGACAGACTGATAAACCAACTGACTACACTAGACATTACAAGACTCACCTGTCAGGCCATTGCTCTTACATATGCCAAAATCCCATACATGCATGGGTCTGAACCACCATGAGTTTAACAGAATTAAACACTGTAATTCCTGTTATAGTTAGATTTTATTTCTTTCATTCCAGGGAAATTAGACTTAGAAAATACTGGAACTCAAAGATCTAATGTCTATCTTCCTAAAATAGTATTTTCTACTATTTCTGTCCCCAGCCTCTAACTCTCCTCCATCTCCTCCTCCTTCAACCACAAAAGATGTTTCCCTCCATCTGTTTGGCAAGGGGGGCTAGGAAGAAGACAGAAGCTAATCACATACCACGTTATACCTAAATTTGCATAATAGCAGAGTTTTACTATACACGTAAAGCATATATAATATAGTGCTTAATACATAATGTTCAAAAATATTACAGCCTCCTTCCCTTTTCTCCAGGTACCCAGTTTGATGTGTCTCTACATAACTTCACAACTAGCTTGCACCCTAATTTCTAAGGATAGAGTTAGTGAAGGCAAAATGAAGTTTATGACAAGGTGTGGCACATGAAATACAACTCTTTCCTATAAGAGCAGTGGTTCTCCTACTTGAAAACGCATCAGAGTCACTGGGAAAGCCTGAGAAAGCACAAATTGCTGGACTCCATTCCCAGCAGTTTCTCATCAGTAGGTCTGTGGTGCATGACATTTATAACAACTTTCTGGGTGGTGCTAATGCTACCTTGTCCACAGGCCACATTTTTTTTTTTTTAAGAAGATGTTGGGGGTAGGAGTTTATTAATTAATTTATTTATTTTTGCTGTGTTGGGTCTTCATTTCTGTGCGAGGGCTTTCTCTAGTTGTGGCAAGCGGAGGCCACTCTTCATCGCGGTGCGTGGGCCTCTCACTATCGCACCCTCTCTTGTTGCAGAGCACAGGCTCCAGACGCGCATGCTCAGTAGTTGTGGCTCACGGGCCTAGTTGCTCCATGGCATGTGGGATCCTCCCAGACCAGGGCTCGAACCCGTGTCCCCTGCATTAGCAGGCAGATTCTCAACCACTGCGTCACCAGGGAAGCCCCACAGGCCACATTTTGGAAAAGCACTGCCCCACAGAGCACAGGTTCTCAAGTGAAGGCAAATTTGCCCTTCAGGAGAAATGAGACAGTGAATGTGTATCATTTTGGTTGTCACAAGCTGGAGGGGTGGGAGAGAGAAGTAATACTGGCACCTGGTAAGTACAGACCAAAGATACTGCGAAACATCCTACCATGCACAGGACAGCTTCCCGCAGCAAAGGATTATGTGGCCCAAAACGTCAGTGATGTGGAGGGAGAGAAACCCTACCATCAGTAAAACATAATTACTCCAAATATATGATTTGACCATTAAGTTGGTGAAAAGTTCTCCAGTGAGTTTCAGAAATCTGACATGGAATAAATATGCAAAGAATCGTGTTTTTCTTCAAATATTGATAACTCTGAATTTTACTCATCCATGGCAAAATGAAGTTTTAAAAATATTAATACTTAAAGATATACTGGGCTACAGAAAGAAATAAGCATTTATTTGTATAAGGTTATTGGTAGATTTCTAGTAAAGAAACATTCACTGTGCAAGAGTAGTAAGAAAACTAATTATATTAAAAGACTAATAACTTCCTTGAAAAATAATGATCAGCCATATTTATTTCCTAAGCTAAGTGAAAAGCAAACAACTGTTCATTGTACTATTATATGTATTTAGTATAAACAAAATA
The DNA here is from genome assembly GCF_964165515.1 of Mesoplodon bidens. Classification (NCBI taxonomy): domain Eukaryota; kingdom Metazoa; phylum Chordata; class Mammalia; order Artiodactyla; family Ziphiidae; genus Mesoplodon; species Mesoplodon bidens. Next base: position 26,245,237 of record NC_138168.1, read on the forward strand.
TTTTATTTTATAATGAAAATTTGTTTTAAGGAAAAGCAGTGATTATAGCAGTAATCAATCCTAAGTAAATATATCTAAGGAAAATGTACTTTATATATACATGCATGGGCGTACACGGATATACATACACACTACACACACACATGCACACAGAGACAAATGTACTTACTCCAGTGGGCTGGAAAATGAGACCATCCATTTCATGGCTGACTTCTTTGGCAAAATTTCCTTCAAGTAGCTATAAAATAAACACACATATTTTTAGAAACACAATAATCACTTTAAAAGTTTTTTAATTTTTTGTAAGCTTTATAAGAACGTCTTAATACATAAGCTTTAAAAATGGAAATACAAAATGGGGGAGAGGGGTGAACCAGAGGGATCTAGGTTAATATACTGTAAGATTATTTTTTAATATATGAAGGTTTCCATTCCATGGCAGGCTAGATATCTCGAACAACAGTTCTAACTACAATAACCAAGATGATGGATAAAATATTTTAAAAATTTTTTTCTTCTTCCAGTTTTATTAAGGTATAATTGACATACAGCACTCATCTCATACAGATACAAAATAAAAATAAATATATTTTTTTCCTTGTGATGAGAACTCAGGATTTACGCTCTTAAAAACTTTCATGTATAACATACAGCAGTGTTAATTATATTAGTCATGTTGTATATTACATCCCTAGTACTTAGTTATCTTACGACGGTGGTCAAAGGTACAAACTTCCAGTTATAAAACATATTTTTAAATGCACTATGCTGAGCCAGCATAAAAGGAAGGAAGGCATAGGCCAAAACCGAAACAAAAGTAGAAACTCTGGGAAGTAATAAATAAAGGGAATAAAAATAAACATACACAAAAAAGGAGAGAGCAGAGAATCTTGCTTGGGGATAGATGGAGCCGGGATGAGATTCTCTGAGAATCTGTAAAAAGAAGCTAGCTCAAACATGGGGATGGCAGCCCCAAAATGCATTATCTGTGTTTTCCCCAAACCTTCAAGCAGAAAAATTTAACCTTTCTTTTTGTCCTACTTTTTGCCTCATTTTTTGTCTTTATTACATTTTTTTCAAGCAAAAAAACTGCATTGCAAGGAATACACAGCATGAAATACAAATAACAAGTTTTTTCAATGCCATATCTACTGAAAAGCAGAGTTATAGGCCCAACGCTCTCTGATTAGTTCTGAACAAGTAGTTTTAAATGCTTCTCTTCCATGGATTTTTATATTATTCTGAAGAACTGAACATATGCACCGCTGAGTGAGGACCTACACACTGATTTTCTGCGTCTCAGGGAAGAGAGCAGAAGATACTTTCACAGAGCCAGGTAATAATGTCATGGTACCCAGAGTCTGGCCAACTGCCAAAAAAACATTTAGGATAGTTCCGGGATTCAAATATGTTCCACCAAAATTTTGGATATGCTGTGTGTTATTCAATCACAATCTTTCATCACAATCACATCCTCTATAAAACCACTACACTTAAAGGCAGATTTGCATTCCAAAAGCAACAATCAAAATTTCCAGTATATTGCACATGCCACAAGATCTGTGATTCTCCTCCCAAACTGTGACTTCATCTTCTCTGCCATTTCATTCCTTGAAATCTGTAATTTCTCTAAACTGGGGGCAGTTCAGCAAAGAAAAGTAAGAGCAATCCTAGTTTCTAACTGCTTTAAGACCAATTTGAGTTTGAATAATCTACACTTCCATAAAGCTGTAATGCTCCTTAGTCAAATTCATGGGGACAGAAATTACAGAGCCTTGGGGAGGAGAGAACAAGGTGTTAGCGTTTGATGGGTACAGAGTCTCAGTTTGGAAAGATGAAAAAGATGTGGAAATAAATGATGGCAATGGTTACACAATAATGTGAATGTACTTAAAGCCACTGAAATGTGTGCTTAAAAATGATTAAATGGTCACTTTTATGCTATGCATATTTTACCACAATTTTTTTTCAACTGTAATGCTCTTGATATTTTCTTTTTTGTTGTGTTTTGTTCTTTCGTCTTATTATGACACTAAGAAAGTGGGGAGCTTGCAGACTGGGACTCTTAGAGCCATATTATCCAGAGTTTGGCCAAATAGGTAAAAATTTCAGACCAGATCTGAAACTGATCTCCAATTCATTCATAGGTTTAAATGACCTACCCATATGAGGAGGAAATTCCTGAAGTAAAAGTTCAATATGGATTAAAAGTACTGATTTCTTCTAATGAACTAATGATGGGTAAAGGGTCAAACAAGAAAAAAAATGTATAAAATTGATAATTCTTGTACTTCATCATGTAAGAAAAGGTAACCTATTAAATTCATAAAATCCTGCTGAGGAATGAAGCAATGAAAACAAAATACCACAATTATCTTTCTAAAAAAGACTTTTCAAAGGTTAAACAATTTGTTCTTTTATAGTAGGTACATCATTTACGGCAAGTAAACATAGCTTTTCCATTCTTAGACCATCTTTCTCCCATTCATATACTGGACCATCCTTGTAGATAAAGTATATATAAAGTTAACAGTATAAAGTATAGTGTTGGCAAAACTCTAGATAACATGATGTTACCTGCTGCAGAAATGAAAGTAACTTCCTTTTTTATTTTCCTCTAAGTTTTTAAGAATCAGAGAATTTAAGGGACTATGAAACTTCTTAGGTCAAAAGAAGAAATACTGCTTGTTTTCACTCGTTTTACTGCTTATTGATTACTCTAGACAATATTTCTTTCTTTACTTAATACATTTACAATATTACCTAGCATATATTAAAGACCTACTATAAAGTGTTGTTGTACTTGGTTCTTAATATATGTACATCATTCAAAACACACAACTCCTCATGAGATGTATAATTTTGAATTTTATATTACTATTCACTTCACCAGAAAAGGAAACTGAGACCATCAGCAATTAAGTGACTAGCTTCAAGTCAGACAGCTAAAAAAGTAAAATCACTCAGAACAGATTTCAATCAGACTTTAATTAAAAATAAGGAAATAGAGGACTTCCCTGGTGGCGCAGTGGTTAAGAATCTGCCTGCCAATGCAGGGGACACGGGTTCCACCCCTGGTCTGGGAAGATCCCACATGCTGCAGAGCAACTAAGCCCGTGCGCCTGAGCCCACGTGCCACAACTACTGAGCCCGTGTGCCACAACTACTGAAGCTCATGAGCCTAGAGCCCGTGCTCCACAACAAGAGAAGCCACGGCAATGAGAAGCCTGCGCACCGCAACGAAGAGTGGCCCCCGCTCGCCAAAACTAGAGAAAGCCCACGTGCAGCAACAAAGACCCAACGCAGCCAGAAAGAAAGAAATAAAATAAATAAATAAATTTATTTGAAAAAAACAAACAAAAAGGAAATAACCAGAGAAAGTCTCTGACTCTCTGAAACAAATGCCCCAAAGACTTCTGAAACTTCCCACGTATATAGGTCCTCCAATCATCATTTAAAAAGTACAGACTTAGGGCTTCCCTGGTGGCGCAGTGGTTGAGAGTCCGCCTGCCAATGCAGGGAACACGGGTTCGTGCCCCGGTCCGGGAAGATCCCACATGCCACAGAGCAGCTAGGCCCGTGAGCCATGGCCGCTGAGCCTGTGTGTCCAGAGCCTGTGCTCCGCAACAGGAGAGGCCACAACAGTGAGAGGGCCACATACCGCAAAAAAAAAAAAAAAAAAAGTACAGACTTTAAATGTATTGTAGCATGTACTATATGAGTAAGATACATACAAAGGGAGGTAAAATTCTTGGGGTGGAGGGAAGTTTTTTTTTTTCAGCGATAAAATCTAAAAATTTTCTTAATTTATATAACAAATATATATAATTCAGTTATTCATATTAGAAATCACATATATAAAATAATATGCTAAATTTAAAATATTGCTTTTTCCCAATCGTAATTGCTGAAAGAAAATTTATCCAAACTTGTTATGAGCATCTTCTGTATATCAGTGTCTTTATCGTTAGAGCCAAAACTTAGTCACTTAACACATTTCCATTATTTTCACTGCTATCTCTGAGTTATAGTATACTTCAAATTATACATGAGACTGTCACTACAGATGTTATCTTAAGCTACAAGTACCGTTTGAATAACATTAGCAAAGTTTTTTCCCCCCTCATCCATTCCTTAGGTCTGTATTCATAATCTTGAAAGTGTTCACCACCTTTAAGGTTATCCTTTTTTTTCTTTTTCTTTCTTTCTTTCCTTCCTTCCTTTCTTTCTTTCTTTATGGCTGTGTTGGGTCTTCGTTGCTGCACACAGGCTTTCTCTAGCTGTGGCCACCAGGGGCAACTCTTCGTTGCGGTGCACAGGTTTCTCATTGCGGTGCACAGGTTTCTCATTGCGGTGGCTTCTCTTGTTGTGGAGCACGGGCTCTAGTCACACGGACCCAGTAGTTGTGGCTCGCGGGCTAGTGGCGCACGGGCTTAGCTGCTCCGTGGCATGTGGGATCTTCCCGTACCAGGGATCGAACCCATGTACCCTGCACTGGCAGACGGCTTCTTAACCACTGCGCCACCAGGAAAGTCCCTAAGGTTATCTTTTAAAAGCTTTTTATGGGAAAGTTCCACTTTTACTTACAGTGTAAAACATGTCTAACCTGACAATAAATTTTTGAAAAAGCAGACAATCTATAAAATCATCGCTTTTGTTAAGGTTTAGAGGGTTGAGGTCTCCACAAAATCAGGTAAACTGAATCCCAGGCCCTCCAAAGAAAGATGAGACACATGAACCCATTCACCTTTGGAAGAGCATAAGAGGAAAAAATGGCAGCCACAAAAGTGGGTGCAAAGAAAAACTGAAAGTTTGATCAATTCTTAAAAACCAAGTGTGGGATAGTATAACAGTATAGAATCCCTGGAAGTTCCAAACACAAGAGGACTCCGAACCTACTCACTAGCTCTATTCCCCAGGTTTCTATCAGGATTCACAGGAAAGACCAGGGGTAGGACAAGAAAGATGAGAAAGCCTCATCTTAGTTGCAAACAGACATAAAATCCTTTCCAGACCCTTCCTGATATGAAGTAAAGGCCATCTGAGGATAAAGTCGTCTGCAGCTACACACGGCTCCAGAAACAGCCTTGGTCCAAGGATATTATATTGATAAAAAGGAGAAAAACTTGCTCCTGCCAAAAGATCCCACCTATGCAAGGCAAAATTCAGCTGCCAAGAGGGAGAGGTCAGCCCACTGAGGGGAAACCCATCCCTGAGACTCAGGTGCTCAGGGTCTGCTTAACAGCAAGGCTTGAGGAGGAAAATTAACAAAACCCCACAGTCTGCACAAATCAGGCACTGAGTGACAAGAAACAGTCAATTACATATGAGGGAGAATGCAAGAGCACAAAAATAGTCCACTATGTGGTATAGGCAAGCAGAGCCCACTGAAAGCTACAAGTGAAGCAGGAACACTGGAGAAAACCCATTTTATACTCCAGTTCTCTCAATAAGCTCAAGTAACAGAAGTCATCTGCTTAAGGAATCTGAAGTCTTCAGAGCACAGAAGATAACTATATAGCAATACAAACCCATGTCAAATACAGATTATTCAACCACTAACCCCACCTCCAGCAAATGAAGCTTATTAAACTTAAAGGAGAGGTATGCCCATTACTAAGCACAAAGACATCTACCTCAGTATATATTGTTCATACAGAAAAAAATGCCCAGCATCCAATCAAAAATTACCACACACACACACAAAACAAGAAAAAAATGACCTACATTCAATAGATTAGGCAGTCAATAGAAAAAAAACATAGGGATGGCCCATATTTTGGAAATATCAAACAAAGATTTTAAAATAACTTTAACATTCTAAAGGAAAAGGTGGAAAACATGCATAAGCAAATGTGGAATTTCACCAAAGAGTTGAAAATAATAAAAAATAAGACAAATGGAAATGCAAAAAATAAAAACATAATATCAAAGAAAAAGAATGCTAATCAATGGGAATGACAATCAATGGGATTATCCACTGACTGCATAGAACAAAGGAAAGAATCACTGAACTTGAAGAAGAAAAGGGTGTAGCACTTTTTCCAACTGAAATACAAAAAGGCAAAGGGGGAGATGTTGGGGTGGCAGGGGTCGGGAGGAAAAGAATGAGGAATCAAAGAGCAACGGTAAAGATGTCTTAAAAATACTTACAACACGTAGACAGAAAACCAGAAAGAATATGGAGGACTGTAACAACAATGAAACAACGTGACCTATTTGACATTTTATAGAACACTGTACCCAACAACAGGAGAAAACACTTTCCTTTTCCAAGTGCATACAACACATTTATAGGTCAAAGTCATACGAAGTATGCTCCCTGACCACAATGAATTAAATTAATAATCAGTAAGAGAAAGATATCTGGAAAATCCTCCAATGTTTAGAAACTTAATAACATACTTCCAAATAACCCATGAATTAAAAGAAAGAAATCAAAAGGATATTTTTAAAGTATTTCATACAATGAAAATACAGTAGATGGATATATGACAGAAGCAGCTAAAGTGTGTCACAGGAAAATCTGTTGTTATACTAAATGACTAATTAGAAAAGAAGAAAGGTCACAAATCAACAATATCAATTTCCACCTTAAGAAACTATGGGCAACCCTAGAGAATTTAGGAATCACAGATACTAGAAGGAGCCACTTTGGCTGAGATTGTACACGCAATGAAGAAGACGACTCCCACTAAGACCAAGACCCAGACATAGTTGAAGAAGGAACATCTATGGCTCACAAATGGCGGAGGAGTTGATGAAATGTCTTGATGAGGTATCTCACCAGTTTTTAAAGATGTAAGCTGTGGTTAGAAAGCAGTATGTCTGAATTTAAAATTTTAAAGTAGGAGTAATAGCCAAGGATAAGTTGCCAAAGTAAAAGTGACTAAATCAGAAGAAAGTCACGAATGAAACTTTCCAAGAAATGGAGAAGCCAGGGTTACAAGTAGAGCAAACCAAACACTGAAAAGTGGAGTTCAGCAAGGATGATGACCAGTCTTTGAGAAAGGAGTTTAAGTCAGGCACAGCTTCTAGGGAAGGAGGAAGAGTTATCAAAAAGTCAAAAAGAGGCTGAATATACTTAGTTAAAATAGCATGGCTTGAAAGGTTAGGTTTTATTTTAATAACTTAAACATCAGATGATTTTAAAACTCACTTTGGTATCCTTTTTGCCTCTGATATTATGTTCCAAGATAAAATGTCCTATACTCTTAAGCTAGTCTGTTTTTTTCCTCTTCTATCAATATATTTTAAGTAAAATTTATGAGTTACACTTGTATTCTTACATAAGAAGTGCTGTTTGACTTAATTTGTTGGATGACAACATCTCAATAAAAATAAAATTTCATCCAGCGTTCATGAGGAAGGTATTTCCTGACTGCCTACCAGTGCCAGAAACCCAGTTGGCATTAGGGATACTGGGGATCCAACCTAGGCCAATATGCCTAAATAATACCTTAATTTTAATTTAACAGTAAAACTATCAAAGACAATGATGTAATTAGCCATTTCTCCCTGTCAGTTTTTCTTCAGAAACACAGTTCTACTTAAATTACCAAAGATGTTTTTAAAACACTTCTAGCAAAAAATTTTTTTAAGATATCTTATTTTTAAAATATTTAATTACAAAACCTTGGAGAAGCTTTAAGGTGGAGTATGTGGTGAACTATCCTAAAGATCCTAGGATGCCTATGGCCATACCACCCTCAATGTGCCCAATCTCAGGTAAAGATCCTAGGGTACACTGTTTCAGAACTACAATTTTCTTGATTATTTTCCACCAGATAAAATTAGAAGATAATTAGATAAAAGGTAATATAGTAGACATAATATATCAAATAGTTATTAATAAAGCATGATAGTATTTCATAAACTTTTACTTATAAGATTTAAATTTGCTTACCTATGAATATAATCTCATTAGCTCAATACCCTGCAGAAGGCATGTAACTTTCCATTAACCAAAGACTGGAGGAACTGACAAAGGTTATAACCAGGTGACTGACTTTGAATTGATATTTTATATGTCTATGAATCAGGAAGTAATTGGAAACCAAATCATTACAAATGCATAAGCAGAGAAAGATAATGCAAAACGACTTGAAATTAGAAACATAAGAAACAAAAGAGAAACTGTAAAGTTACAAAGCATAGAAAGGAACCTTTTAGAAATAAGCAAAATGATAGCTTAAGACTACAATGAAGAAGGAAATGAATCTGCAACATAATTGAGAATGCAAATTGGCAACATCAACTCATCATAGTATAGAAAAATAATATTCTTTTCTAAAACAAGAAAAGAATAAACTATCTCCACCTTTCTGTTCTGTACTATTCTACTCACATCAGATATTTTCTGAGCAGATGTTCCCCACATAGCCTCAGCTGAGTGCCTGAGAATACTCAATACAGTAGTTTCTATCTGCTGACTTTTTTTAATGTGTTTTCATAGTTCTCCTAAAGTTCAAGGTTTAGTTTTACCAATCCCCCCAAAATGGAAACTTCCGCCCACCTGGATATTACTATTTATTCTTTTCCATTCCCAAAGTATAAGCTCTAGTTAAAGATTATCCAGTGCTTCTGTACCCTAAATACTCCTCTCATCAGCACAAAATCACACTATAAAACTCACCTTTCTTGCTCACCAAAAAGCCGATAACATTCTCTTCTTTTAAAAACAATGATTTGATTTCTATTTTTTACCAATGATGCCTACACGACAATATAATTAAAGTTAGCTAATCAAAATATAAATAGCTTCTGGAACACTATCATTGGCTCTTTCATTAACCTGTATTATTGCAATTAAAATTAAGCATAATTCTAGTGAATCCCACTTGATAAATCAGAAAATCTAAAAGCAAAATTCCTCTAGGAAATACAGTTCCTTTATTTTTTTGGTGGTTGTTAGTCTTATTTCTACCAAAACTCCCTCACAATTTCAGAAAGTAGAAATCAACTCACCCTCATGGAACAATCAAAGTTCTTTTTCCCAGATTTCCAGTTTTTCTTTTTAATCTCATAATTGAGGCATCATTCATTCACTCAACAAACATTTGTTTAGTGCCAATAGCTGACAGCCACTCTATCAAGTATTTGAGATTTAATAGAGATCAATCAGTTTCTATCCTGGAAGGGCTAGTGTCCGATGTAGTGTGGAGGTCCCAAACTCAAATGCCTATCAGTACCAGGCCATGAACCTGAACTGGACTGGTTATAAGATAACGGGGACAAATAAAAACTATGACAAACTGGAGAGCACATCTTCATCTACAAACAAACTCAGTATTTTTTAAGTTTTACATGAGCTTAATCTTTCTGGGGCCTACCAGTTTATGACTTCTGGTTAATATGGACCTAAACACACATAAAATAGTCATTTCACATAGTAAGTGCTTTTAAGAGAGATGTTTAAAGACTTCTGAGAGAACAGAAAAGTAATTATAATTTCATCTATCATCCACGGCTTTATTCAAATGTTTATTGAGTACTAATTATCCACTGGGGGTGGGGGGGAGATAAGAAGAAAAGGAGCAGCAGAAGAGGTTAACACATATAATACCATATGCCAGACACTGCTCTAAGCATTTTACATACACAGTTGGCTCTCTGTAGCCGCAGATGTGGAACCCCAAACACGGAGGGCCAATTTTATTACATTATTTTATATAAGGAACTTAAGCATCCAGGATTTTGGCATCACAGGGGTCCTGGAACCAGTCCCCTGCAGAGACCGAGCGATAACTGTATTAACTCATTTTAGCTTCAAAACAATCTTATGAAGTTAGGGACCATGATTATCCCCATTTTAAAGGCGAATGAAGCTTAGAACCTGCCCAAGGTCACAAAGCAAGGAAGTAAAATCCAAAATCATTCTGGCTCCAGAGTCCACGTTCTTGATGGCTTTTCTAAACTAGGTTGTCACATTCCCAGAAATCGCCTAGTCTCTAGTCTAGGTTATATACTCCATCAACATACCCTCATGGCACCCAGTGCTCCCCTCCATCACAGGATCTTCCTGTTTAATTGTCTAACCTGGTAGTCAGGAATCACATCTTATTATCATTGTATCTTCAGTATCTATTACAGCAATTCGGTGCAGAGTAAGCTCTCACTTCAACAAACACATGCTACATAAAAATAAAGTGAATAGCACAGTGAGAGGACTGATAAAAAAACAAGTCAATGAGTACAGGTCAGGCCGAAAATACATGGAATGTATTATCCCAAGAAGCTGTATAAAATGAAAGCATAAAAAATTTTAAGAGATGTTTAAAGGCTGTTGATCTAATGCATACACACATTATTAAAGGGGTTAGATTGTTTTAAAAGCTAAAATCATCATTCATGGTTAATAACTGCCTCACAAACCGTCCCTTACTACCTCCATGATCTCCAGTGGGAAGAACAGTAACGCGGTGCTAACTGGTCTTCGTGATTGTAGGTTAACTCCTTCTCTCCTAGAAACTTCTTCTACTCACTGCTGCTAGAACTGACTTTCTAAAACAATTTGTTGTACCACCGTGACGTGTAAAAATCTTTGAATGCTCCTCACTGCCTGCAGTCCAAGTTTCCTTAGCCTGGTTTTTAAAGTTCTTTTTTTTTTTTTCAGGGCAACCTCTCCTAAACGTTTTCCAGAATGTTTACCCAGATTGCAGCTGCTATGAAGTATAGATGAGTATTTCCTTCATGGGTAGAAAAGCATGACCTACTAATTTTGGAAGAATATTAAGCACTTTTAGAAGCAATACAAGAATAGAATGGATACTTAGCCATAAACACGTAAGTGATGCAATAAAAATAAAACCAAACTAAATAAATGACTGTCTGAATGTCACAAGGGACAAAAATTAGAGAGATAAAGAAACCAAAGAAGAGATTAAATATTTGTGATGTGAGCATAAAGGAAAATCAAATTTGCTTGCAAAATACAATTAAAAACTTTCAAACAAAGAGCAATATGGTAAATTGCAGAACAATGGATCTCATTCAAAAACACATCCTCTGTTTGAACAGGTGTGTACTGAAGAATTAACTTTACCCAAAGAGAGGTCTGGCCTTTGCCCTCCACTACTGGGAGGTGATCTCTAGACCTTTGGAATGCCCTACCTGACAAGAGTATCTTTGCCTGCCTGGAGGGTTTGCCACCAGAAAGTCTAACAATATGATTTATGATGGGGGCTTTGAAACACACCACGTCAGTTCTAACCTCCAGAGCAACTGGAGATTAAATGTATTAGCCCGAAACTCTGGGAGGGACTGAACACTCACTAAAGGTCAGGCCATGCTGGTAGTGAGTCACTGATCTGCAATATAAACTCTGGACACCAAAGGCTTGGGTGAGGTTCCCCGTTGGCAATACTCTGAGCAGTGCCACACATCTTAGCCAGGAGTGGGTAACGCCATCTATGAATCCCTGAAGAGAATCTGGGCCACTCCCAGATTCTGCCCTACTAGGCTTAGGCTCTTCCCTTGGCTGGATTTAATTTATACCCTTCTGTTACAGTAAAACTTACCAGACTCTTCCTTTGGCTGATTTTAATTTGTATCCTTTCATTACAGTAAAACTGTAATCATAATAGTGCTTTTCTGAGTTCTAAGGCCTTCTAATAAATTATCAAAACTGTGGGAGTCCCTGAGGGACCCCAGAATTTGTAACCAGCAGATCTGAAGTGAAGGTGGCCCTGGAGACCCCCAAACTTGCAGTCAGTGTCTAAGTAAGGGCAGTCTTGTGGGGACTATGCAGTTTGCCTGAACTCATTACAGTAAGTTTTTGTCACTGTATTTCTCTAGTTGATACAATTAAAACTGTCCTCAAAGTCATACCCCTCAGAAGGAAAGCATCTGATTTCCCCCATTGGGCATTACTGCCAAGAAGCTATTCAGGAAGTGGCAGACTGTAGAATGATGCTGTAGTCACCCTGTCGGTTAATGGGTAAAGTGACCCAGTTAGCCACCACACAGGAGAACTTTAATAGACACTGAATATCTCTGGACGAGGACAACCCCATACTGGGATACCAAATGTCATTTATCTAATAAAGTACCAGAAAAATGGAATGAGACTTTAAGAAATAAACTAAGTTATGAATGGATAAAGAAGATGTGGCACATATATACAATGGAATATTACTCAGCCATACAAAGAAACGTAATTGAGTTATTTGTAGTGAGGTGGATGGACCTAGAGACTGTCATACAGAGTGAAGAAAGTCAGAAAGAGAAAAACAAATACCGTATGCTAACACATATATGTGGAATCTAAAAAACAACCAAAATGGTTCTGAAGAACCTAAGGGCAGGACAGGAATAAAGACGCAGATGTAGAGAATGGACTTGAGGACACGGGGAGAGGGAAGGGTAAGCTGGGACGAAGTGAGAGAGTGGCATGGACATATATATGCTACCAAATGTAAAACAGATAGCTAGTGGGAAGCAGCTGCATAGCACAGGGAGCTCAGCTCAGTGCTTTGTGACCACCTAGAGGGGTGGGATAGGGAGGGTGGGAGGGAGACGCAAGAGGGAAGAGATATGGGGATATATGTATATGTACAGCTGATTCACTTTGTTATAAAGCAGAAACTAACACACCACTGTAAAGCAATTATACTCCAATAAAGATGTTAAAAAAAAAAGAAATAAACTTTGTTTTCCACAATATAAAGAGCATGTAACATTTCCCTTATTCTTTATATCAATTTTAAGACAGCACAGAAAGTTCAAAATCATTTAAAAATATGACCTAAGATTTATATCTAGACTACTGTATGAAATACTTCAAATCACAATATTATGAATCAACTATAGTTCAATTAAAAAAATATGTCAGGAACAAAATAGCAAAATATGTTATACCTCTGTTACAGTGGTTTTATTTCCTATACTTACGGTTACTCATTCATCAACAATTTAGTGCAGCAAAGAAATTACACGATTCAATAGAATTTTATATGTCACCTTTAAAGAACACTTGCTTTCATTAATTATATTGTCATTAGCTTCCTATGTCCAACTTAAAGTTCGTACTAGTTCTCTTCTACACATCTACCTGTATATTCTCTCCCAGAAAGGCCTCATCCTACTTCAGCCTAGTGAGTCATGCTCTTCTTCTCACAGGGTGCACACGTGTATATAGTGTATGCAGACATAAATGTGCACTCAGTTCCTAGGCTAAGATCAGGAATTCTAAGGACATGCAATAAGAAAGGCAAAGGATACAACTAGAGAAAGAAAGGAAAATCCTTGTGAATGAGGAAAAGGAATGAACTAGTGGAAGAAGCCCATAGCTTATGATGGGGTATTGACACATAATGATAGGTTTCAGATGTAAGACTAAGCAAAGTAGATTTTACGTATTGGAAAAGCAATGCACTTAAACTAAAAATATCGCCATCCTAGATTTATTACTCTTGTTCTTAAGTACATAAAGCTGAGTCATTCAATATTCTACTTGAAAATAACATTCAAAAATCTCTTTGGGAACCTCCTAGAATCAGTAATAAAATCTATTCTAATTATATCTTGATAAAACACTGATTTACAATACACCAAGATTTAGAAAAGGTGACCCAGGAATGTGGGTATTTAAAACTTTATTTTTTTTCCTAGATGAAATCAGTCTAAAAGATGGGTGGGGGGAACCCCACAGGTCAAGTTGGGGGAGACTCTCTCATTATTTCCAAACAAGGATACAGAGGTTGTGTACTCTACAGCATAAAGAAGTCTGGTCTAATATGCCTTAAAGGAATCCTAAACATATTATATAAGGCTTTCACTTAAATTCCTATCTTCTCAAACAGCAAAAAGTAACATCCAGGTATTCTGAACCTTCTCGTGCCATACATCTGGATTTAGCAGAGTTAGTTATCTCAGCTCACACAGCTAGGACTAAAAGCTACTATCAATACATTCTCGGTTCTTTTACAGCTTGGTTTTTCTGGTCATTCCATCAAAATTAAGGGGTAGACTTTTTTTTTTTCCTCCAGTTCCTCAAAACAACAACAACAACAACAACACTCTTAGGCTTATTTCTGAACATAAGCAATAACTAACTCATCCTATCTCCATCCTCCTTCACCATCCAAGTCTATCTCCCCCACCCGTGCTCCCACAGCCTATAGTTTTAAAACATTCTGTCTGTACAGAAGTAAGATGATTCGACATTTAACAGTTTAACTTCCTCTATTCAAATGTAATCTCTGTGAGGTTAAGTATCACACCTAATTGTTCCTGTATTTTAAGCACCTAAAACACAGTCAAATATACTATCATTAAAAAAGTCAATAGATTAAGAAAATAAGCTCAAAGTGTCAGGTTAACCAGAAGCATAACCTAACTTTATTTCATCCATGTGGAAACAAATCCACTCATCCTAAAGATTAGTGCACATTTATTGATAAAATAAGGCTATGAAATTAGCAACCAATTCATTATGTGTATGGTAACACAGTTTAAAACTGTTTGCCATTTTGCTGCAAAAAACTTAATCCCCCAGGGACTCCCACAGGTTTGATAATTTACTAGAAGGTCTTAGAACTCAGAAAAGCACTATATTTATGAGTTAATTTTGGTAAATACATACTGAGAATAACTTTAATAAAATTAAGTTGGTCTCTCCTAAAACCAGTAATAAATATAATTTTGCAAAGTTTAATCATTCTTTTTTAAAGAGAATACTACTTAGATCTCCAAAACCATTTATGTGACCAGACATTTTCTTTCCTTTTCAGGTTCACAGTAAATAGAAGAAAAGTAGACTTCAGTTAAACTTGTCTGTTGATGGGTAAAATTACATCCACAATAAAGAGTTCAAAAAAGATAATGATACTATTCCTTTAATGTCTTCAACGTATTTTCTTTTGGTTTATAATTCAACAAACATGGCAAATTACCGTAAGATTTTAATTCAGAAATATATAGCTTTTATTATAACACCTGTAAACTAGAGCAAATATTTAATATTTAGAGTACTGTTCTTCCTTACCTTAAGTATCCCCCAAAAGTATACTTTTATAAACTTTTAGAAGAAAAAGGGGGTAATACGAATCAGGGGTCCCCACCCCTGGGGACGGAGCCACACAGCGGAGGTGAGCGGTGGGCAAGCTAGAAGCTTCATCAGCCGCTCCCCATTGCTCCCCGTCGCCCACATTACTGCCTGAGCCATCCCCCACCCCCTCCACCTCCCCACCCCGTGTCTGTGGAAAAACTGTCTTCCAGAAACCGGTCCTTGGTGCCAAAAAGGTTGGGGACCACTGATATAAATCATCTTTTTTTTTCTAAAATGACTTCTTAGCATTTCAAATGAACTACAGAAAAGAAAAGGACGTTAAGAGGAAGGTTTGAAGTAGGAAGAGTCTATTACACTAACAGATACAGTAACAGAGAAGGCCAGGTGGGGCTCACGGATTAAAGAGCCCCAAGAAGAAAGAATGAAAGGGGCAGCTTCTAAAAGGGGTGCTTCAAGAGCTCATGCAACTAGTATACACAGGCCTCCACATAATCCCCATCCCGATGGTAGACTCTCATAGCAATTTACAGCTATTTCCAAGACTTCACTTTCTGCTTTTGTATAAAGAGTCCTAATCCTCTGGTCATATCCACCAGCTACTCTAACTTTAACCCTAATTTTTCAATGCCTTCTATCAAACTCACAACAAGGACTTTAGCACTTGGGTCATGGTCTTCTTCTTCATGTGTGCCGCCATCCTGCAGGTCCACTTATATGTGGATATTTTTCAATAAATATGTACTACAGTACTATATGACCCGTGGGTGGTTGAATCCAAGGATGTGGAACAGGGGACCAACTATAAAGTTATACTGGAGTCAGAGCCCCTAACCCCTGTGTAATTCAAGGGTCAACCATATTCTATACTGGTCTTCTATAGTAAGAGTACACTATTGCTTCCCAGAAAACACTGGCTACACAACATTGCTCTGATTATGACCATTGTTCTTAAATGTTTCTTCTGCACATCATACTTATGATAGCCACATTCCATGTGTTCATATAAACTTCATTTAAATATCCCACTAACCTCCACACATGCTCAACAAAGTAAGCAAGACTGATGCCACACACTGGTGGAAAACAAAGTAAAAAACAAATAGATGCTCTGATCTCAGCCTAATCTACTCAAACACCTGGTTTATTTGAACCAATTTTATGAGCTAGCACAGAGAAAATATGGAGTCCCTCTCTCTACCAGGAAAGATATACTTGCCTTTTTCACAGCCCATATTTTTTCACATCTCTGAAAACAGGACATATCTTACAATTGATGATATAGCATATTTTAATTGGCAGAGGTCTCTCAAATCCAGTGGTACATAAAATAAGGAAATGGTCTTATAATTAATAGCATCTTATTTGGTAAAACAAGGTACAGAAAACATGGTTCTGGTCCTCTGATAACCTTATGAAACTTCATTACTTAATGCTGCAGAACAAGATATAGCCGGTCCCCAACTTACGATCGTTCTACTTATTTTTCAACTTGATGATGGTCTGAAAGCGATACACATTCACTAGAAACTGTACTTCGAATTTTGAATTCTGAGCTTTTCCCCTTTTCCCAGGTTAGCAAAATAGGGTACAATACTCTCTGGTGATGCTGGCAGTGGCAGCTAGCCACAGCTCTCAGTCAGCCAAGTCATCATGAGGGTAAACAACTTATACACATAGAACTCTTATGTACCCACACAACCATTCTGTTTTTCACTTTTGAAACAGTACTCAATAAATTACATAAGCTATTCAACACTTTATTACAAAATAGGCTTTGTGTTGTATGATTCTGTCCAATTGCAAGCTAATGTAAATGTTCTGAGCACATTTAACGTTGGCTAAGCTAAGCTATGATGCCGTAACCCTGTCACAAGTTAAGGAAGATATCCATGCACCAGAATCACACCTATGATTTACAATTTGTTCTCATGTATTTGTCTTCAGAATCTTAAGCCTTATTAGCAAGAATGCTGGAACTGAGGAGTTGAAGGCTTCTCTAAAGTGACTTCTGAAAGTATCTGTAAAACCACCCCCAATTAATTAGATTGACAGGATTAGGCCGCATATTAGGATTAATCTGTGACCCTACAATCCAATCAAGTTCTTCAGTGCTTCAATTGCACCCTGTGAGGTCCTCATCACAGACTAAATTTCTATGACTAAACATTATACGATATATAGTCAAATATACTTACTACTGCCGTAAGTAGAAAAGCACATAAAATGAGGAGCCCCAAGGCCATTTTCCTAGAAATTTTATAAATTATTTTAAAATTTTATTGCAATCCTCCAACAATGACACGTTTTTTTATATTTTACTTTTGGTAAGACTGGCTCTATTTGGGGTATAAAAATGACTAGATGTGTGTTCGATAACCAAGAAACACAATCTAACTAAAAAATGTATGTCTCTGGTTTTCCTAATCCACTCAAAAGATTACATTTTTACAACCATGTCTCCAAGTCCATTCTCATTTATAATCATCTTTTCAGTTCTTGAGGGAGAACTGAAACACAAATTGCAGGTTTCAAGAAAGTCTGAAATTGCTAATTATCTACTCTTCAAGCAATGTGATGAGGGCGGTGAATTTTTTTTCTTTAGAAAAAAAAGATGTCCTACTATAAAAGTTACTTGTGCTGGAACTAAGTACCCTCCATCATTTCAACAATGATCAATAGAAGGCTCACTTAATTTTCTATGCAACTAGAAAGGGCAAAGGTTATTATCTAACTTCAATCTTTCATTTTAAAATTCTAATAAAACTACTAGGTCAGACATTAATACCAAAATATTGGCTCACATTGATAAGAGTTATACACTTAAAAATAAACAGTGTTCATCTGAAACTGAAGACACTTGTATGATAAGTCAATCCTGTGCCTTTGTTAACCTGTAGTAAATTCACAACCACAGTTGGTTACAATAATTAATCTATCAGATTTTTTTAGAAAAGAAACTGCTTCCTAATCACTTTAGAGGCCAATAATTATTTTTTCTTCTGAATCTACTAATACCTATCTCCTGGATGTTAACTGTAAAAAAATTTTTAAGCTCTTATACTGAGCAAACATATAGAAATTTCCCCATATAACAATTGTGAGTCCATAGAAATGTTTAAAATATATTTGGCACCAGATATAATGATTTCTTCACATTTCAGTGAACAAGATTTACTACCCCAAAAGAAGTTTCCTGAGACAATAAATCTTGAGGCTCACTACACCAAAGAAATGAAGAATTCTCTTTATTATGCATTACGGTGATTTTCTTAAATTCTCCTCTGAAATGGTAAATGAAAGAGATTGAAAGGATCCATCAGGCCATATTCAATTTCAATGATGAATGACATATTAATAGACTAGATAATACAAAAATAAACACCAGAAATATGAGAATATATAAAGTTAGCCTCATTTCATCTTGTGTCTGCCTTTAAACCAAAATAGTTTCACCATTATATCTGTAATTACATAAAAAAATTAGGCATAATCATTGAGAACCTCTATGTGTGAAGAACAGTTCTGCACATTTAGGCAAGGTTTTTTTCTTCTCTTCAACCACAGTTATACTAACAAACTCTCAAAGCTACTTTTTCTTTTACTGTGATACAAACAATACAACACTGATAAAGTCATATAACGTTTATATATATAAATAACACACTTTATGGCTAGATATTCTTTATGAACTACTAGTTTTAGACAAACAAGAACTATAAATTTATATTTAAGGATAAACTAAGAAAAGAAAGAAAAGGCAATACCTAGAAAGTAAATCTGAATGCCAGATGAAATACATGCATACATAAAACCTAAACTTCCTACCTAACAAAGTATGCAAGAAAATAATAGATGAATATTTATAAAATCCTTATTAAACTAGATGAGTACATGCCCTTGAAATTAAATGTAAAAAAAAAAAGCTTTTGTAATTCTCTGCTTAATCCTCTCAGCAGTTATTAGAGAGGAGACCTTCACATTTATTACTCTTTCATCCTACAGAGCAAATATTTTACTTTCAAAACAGTAATAAATAAATCATTGTAAAAATGTTTTCCACAGAATTTTAATAAAGCAGTCAAACTGGACACGAGAAAGTAAAACAACTCCAACCAGAGAAAAGCAATAAATTCACTGCTAGAAACTTTTAAGAGATTATTAGGTCTTTCCTTTTCCTTTTTTTTTCTTTTTAATTTGAGTGTGTGAGATGAAAGAGGAGGATGGAGTCTTGCTTATTTTTTTTAATCAAGCATAATTTCCTAAAACCATTCAGGATCGACTCCTTGCACGGTATTCCACTACATCCTAACTACATACAACCCTGCAGGGGACATAACTAACTACCCCTAAGGGAAAGGTGTGGAGAAGTAGAGAGAGGCAGACAAGCAGGAAATGAAGAAAGACAACTTAGTAGAAATAACAGCAGAAACAGAACTTTGCAAATGCGAAACAATCCCAGTTCAGGCTTAGTCACATTAAAGAAAAACTGTGGACTTTGTACCAAACAAGACGGCTATGCATGTGTGGTGGCTAGAGGGAGATGAGAAGTCTCTGTACCTTCCTTTCAATGTTGTTGTGAATTTAAAACTGCTCCAAAAATAAAGTTTTTTCAAAAAATAAATTAATAATAATATATTAAGACTAAGTAGGGCTTATCCCAGGAACAAAAGAAAGCTTCAGTGTTAGGATATATTTCCATTTAATACATAAAATAAACAAATCTAAGCAGGAAAAACAAAACGGCACTCTATCTATAGTAGATAAAAAGCAATTGGACAACACTGAATACCTATTCTTGATTAAAAGTAAAATGACTCAGTAAAATAGAACCAAACATACACTTGCTCAATCTGATAAAATAGATTTCAGACTCAAAAATAGCATACAATACTTTAAAGAAACACTAGAAGCATTCCCACCAAATCAAGAACAAGACAAGGATGCCTATAACTAATACTACAATTTAAAACTGTACTTGTGTGTAACTGAATTAGACACGAAAAAAGTTAATGCGTAAAAAAACTAAAGCGATAACTTCAAGATGGCGGAAGAGTAAGATGTAGAGATCACCTTCCTCCCCACAAATGCATCAGAAATACAGCTACATGTGGAAAAACTCCTACAGAACACCTACTGAACGCTGGTAGAAGACCTCAGACTTCCCAAAAGGCAAGAAACTCCCCATGTACCTGGGTAGGGCAAAAGAAAAAAGAAAAAACAGAGACAAAAGAATAGGGACAGGACCTGCACCAGTGGGAGGGAGCTGTGAAGGAGGAAAGGCTTCCACACACTAGGAAGCCCCTTCACTGGCAGAGACGGGGGGTGGGTGGGGGGGAAATCTTCGGAGCCACAGAGGAGAGAGCAGCAACAGGGGGTGAGGAGGGCAAATCAGAGAGATTCCCACACAGAGGATCAGTGCTGGCCAGCACTCACCAGCCCGAGAGGCTTATCTGCTCACCCGCTGGGACAGGTGGGGGCTGGGAGCTGAGGCTCAAGATTCATAGGTCAGATCCCAGGGAGAGGACTGGGGTTGGCGGCGTGAACACAGCCTGAAGGGGGCTAGTGAGCACCAGCTAGCCAGGAGGCAGTCTGAGAAAAAGTCTGGACCTACCTAAGAGGCAAGAGACCATTGTTTTGGGGTGCGCGAGGAGAGGGGATTCAGAGCACCACCAAAATGAGCTCCAGAGACGGGCGTGAGCCACGGCTATCAGTGTGGACACCAGCGACGGACATGAAACACTAAGGCTGCTGCTGCAGCCACCAAGAAGCCTGTGTGCCAGCACAGGTTACTACCCACACCTCCCCTCCCGGGAACCTGTGCAGCACGCCACTGCCAGGGTCCCGTGATCCACAGACAACTTCCCCAGGAGAACACATGGCATGCCTCAGGCTGTTGCAACGTCATGCTGGCCTCTGCTGCCACAGGCTCGCCCTGCATTCCATGCCCCTCCCTCCCCGCCAACCCCGGCCTGAGTAAGCCAGAGCCCTGGAAGCAGCCGCTGCTTTAACCTGGTCCTGTATGGGTGGGGAACAGACGTCCTCAGGTGACCTACATGCAGAGGCGGGGCCAAAGCTGAAGCTGAACCCCAGGAGCTGTGCGAACAAAGAGAAAGGGAAATTTTTCCATGCAGCCTCAGGAGCAGCGGATTAAATCTCCACAATGAAACTGAGGTACCCTGCATCTGTGGAATACCTGAATAGACAACTAATCATCCCAAAATTGAGGCAATGGACTTGGGGATCAACTGTAGACTTGGGGTTCAGTTTCTGCACCTAATTTGTTTCTGGTTTTATGTTTATCTTAGTTTAGTATTTACAGCTTATTATCATTGGTAGATTTGTTTATTGATTTGATTTCTCTCTTCCTTTTTAATATATATATATTTTTTCCTTTTTCTCCTTTTGTGAATGTGTATGTGTATGCTCCTTTGTGTGATTTCATCTGTATAGCTTTGCTTTTACCATGTGTCCTGTCTGCCCTTTTTTTTTTTTTTTAGTATAGCTTTTAGCACTTCTTATCATTGGTGGATGTTTTTTGGTTTGGTTGCTCTCTCTTGCTTTTCTTTTTATTACTTTTTTATTTGTTTATTTTTAATAATATTTTTTTATTTTAATAACTATTTTATTTCATTTCTCATTCTTTTTTTTTTTTTTTTCTCCCTTTTCTTCTGAGCTGGGTGGCTGACAGAGTCTTGGTGCTTCAGCTGGGTGTCAGGCCTGAGCCTCTGCGGTGGGAGAGCCATGTTCAGGACATTGATCCACCAGAGACCTCCCAGCCCCATGTAATATCAAACAGCGAAAGCTCTCCCAGAGATCTCCATCTCAACGCTAAGGCCCACCTCCACTCAATGACCAATAAGCTACAGTGCTGGACACTCTATGCAAAACAACTGACAAGATAGGAACACAATCCCATCCATTAGCAGACAGGTTGCCTAAAATCATAATAAGTTCACAGACACCCCAAAACACACCACCAGACGTAGACCTGCCCACCAGAAAGACAAGATCCAGCCTCATCCACCAGAACACAGGCACCAGTCCCCTCCACCTACAAAACCCACTGAACCAACCTTACCCACTGGGGGCAGACACCAAAACCAAAGGGAACTACAAACCTGCAGCCTGAGAAAAGGAGACCCCAAACACATTAAGTTAAGCAAAATGAGAAGACAGAGAAATACACAGCAGATGAAGGAGCAAGGTAAAAACCCACCAGACCAAACAAATGAAGAGGAAATAGGCAGTCTATGTGAAAAACAATTCAGAGTAATGACAGTAAAGATGATCCAAACTCTTGGAAATAGAATGGAGAAAATACAAGAAACGTTTAATAAGGACCTAGAAGAACTAAAGAGCAAACAAACGATGACCAACACAATAAATGAAATTAAAATTTCTCTACAAGGAATCAATAGCAGAATAACTGAAGCATAAGAACGGATACGTGACTTGCAAGATAAAATAGTGGAAATAACTACTGCAGAGCAGAATAAAGAAAAAAGAGTAAAAAGAATTGAGGACAGTCTCAGAGACCTCTGGTAAAACATTAAATGCACCAACATTTGAATTATAGGGGTCCCAGAAGAAGAAGAGAAAAAGAAAGGGACTGAGAAAATATTTGAAGAGATTATACTTCAAAACTTCCCTAATATGAGAAAGGAAATAGTCCATCAAGTCCAGGAAGCACACAGAGTGCCAGACAGGATAAATCCAAGGAGAAACATGCCAAGACACATATTAATCAAACTATCAAAAAAAGAAAAAATATTAAAAGCAGAAAGGGAAAAACAACAAATCACATACAAGGGAATCCCCATAAGGTTAACAGCTGATCTTTCAGCAGAAACTCTGCAAGCCAGAAGGGAGTGACAGGACAAATTTTAAGTGATGAGAAAGAAAAACCTAAAACAAAGATCACTCTACCCGGCAAGGATCTCATTCATATTCGACGGAGAAATTAAAACCTTTACAGAAAAGAAAAAGCTAAGAGAATTCCACACCACCAAACCAGCTTTACAACAAATGCTCAAGGAACTTCTCTAGGCAGGAAACATGAGACAAGGAAAAGGCCTACAATAACAAACCCAAATCATTTAAGAAACTGGTAATAGGAACACACATATCAATAACTGCCTTGAATGAAAATGGATTAAATGTTCCAACCAAAAGACACAGACTGGCTGAATGGATACATAAACAAGACCCATATATATGCTGTCTACAAGACACCCACTTCAGAGCTAGGGACACATACAGACTGAAAGTGAGGGGATGGAAAAAGATATTCCATGCAAATGGAAATCAAAAGAAAGCGGGAGTAGCAATTCTCATATCAGACATAATAGACTTTAAAATAAGGTGATTACAAGAGACAAAGAAGGACACTACATAATGATCAAGGGATCAATTCAGGAAGAAGATATAACAATTATAAATATTTATGCACCCAACATAGGAGCACCTCAATACTTAAGGCAAATGCTAACAGCCATAAAAGAGGAAATCCACAGTAACACAATCATAGTAGGGGACTTTAACACCTCGCTTTCACCAATGGACAGATCAACCAAAATGAAAATAAATAAGGAAACACAAGCTTTAAATGATACATTAGGGCTTCCCTGGTGGCGCAGTGGTTGAGAGTCCGCCTGCCGATGCAGAGAACGCGGGTTCGTGCCCCGGTCCAGGAAGATCCCACATGCCGCGGAGCGGCTGGGCCCGTGAGCCATGGCCACTGAGCCTGCGCGTCCGGAGCCTGTGCTCCGCAACGGGAGAGGCCACAGCAGTGAGAGGCCCACGTACCACAAAAAAAAAAAAAAAATGATACATTAAACACGATGGACGTAACTGATATTTATAGGACATTCCATCCAAAAACAACAGAGTACATTTTCTTCTCAAGTGCTCATGGAACATTCTCCAGGATAGATCATAGCTTGGGTCACAAATCAAGCCTTGGTAAATTTAAAAAAACTGAAATCACATCAAGTATCTTTTCCGACCACAACGCTATGAAACTAGGTATCAATTACAGGAAAAAATTTGTATAAACTACAAACACATGGAGGCTAAACAATACACTACTAAATAACCAAGAGATCACTGAAAAAATCAAAGAGGAAATCGAAAACTACATAGAAACAAATAACAATGAAAAGACAACAACCCAAAACCTATGGGATACAGCAAAAGCAGTTCTAAGACGGAAGTTTATAGCAATATAATCCTACCTCAAGAAACAAGAAACATCTCAAATAAACAACTTAATCTTACACCTAAAGCAAATAAAGAAAGAAGAACAAAAAAAACACACAAAGTTAGCAGAAGAAAAGAAATCATAAAGATCAGATCAGAAATAAATGTAAAAGAAATGAAGGAAACAATAGCTAAGATCAATAAAACTAAAAGCTGGTTCCTTGAGAAGATAAACAAAATTGATAAACCACTAGCCAGACTCATCAAGAAAAAAAGGGAGAAGACTCAAATCAGAATTAGAAATGAAAATGGAAAAGTAACAACTGACACTGCAGAAATACAAAGGATCATGAGAGATTACTACAAGCAACTCTATGCCAATAAAATGGACAACCTGGAAGAAATGGACAAATTCTTAGAAAAGCACAACCTCCCAAGACTGAACCAGGAAGAAATAGAAAATATAAACAGACCAATCACAAGCACTGAAATTGAAACTGTGATTAAAAATCTTCCAACAAACAAAAGTCCAGGACCAGATGGCTTCATAGGTGAATTCTATCAAACATTTAAAGAAGAGCTAACACCCATCCTTCTCAAACTCCTCCAAAACACTGCAGAGGAAGGAACACTCCCAAACTCATTCTACAAGGCCACCATCACCCTGACACCAAAGCCAGACAAAGATACTACAAAAAAAAGAAAATTACAGACCAATATCACTCATGAATATAGATACAAAACTCCTCAACAAAATACTAGCAAACAGAATCCAACAACACATTAAAAGGATCACACACCATGATCAAGTGGGGTTTATCCCAGGAATGCAAGGTTTCTTCAACATACACAAATCAATCAATGTGATAAACCACATTAACAAATTAAAGGAGAAAAACCATATGATCATCTCAATAGATGCAGAAAAAGAATCTGACAAAATTCAACACCGATTTACGATAAAAACTCTCCAGAAAGTGGGCATAGAGGGAACCTACCTCAACATAATAAAGGCCATATACGACAAACCCACAGCAAACATCATTCTCAATGGTGAAAAACTGAAAGCATGTCCTCTAAGATCAGGAACAAGACAACGATGTCCACTCTCACCACTATTATTCAACATAGTTTTGCAAGTCCTAGCCATGGCAATCAGAGAAGAAAAAGAAATGAAAGGAATCCAAATTGGAAAAGAAGAAGTAAAACTGTCACTATTTGCAGATGACATGATACTATACATAGAGAATCCGAAAGGTGCCACCAGACAACTACTAGAGCTAATTGATGAATTTGGTAAAGTAGCAGGATACAAAACGAATGCACAGAAATCTCTTGCATTCCTATACACTAATGATGAAAAATCTGAAAGAGAAATTAAGGAAACACTCCCATTTACCACTGCAACAAAAAGAATAAAATACCTAGGAATAAACCCACCTAAGGAAACAAAACACCTCTTTGCAGAAAACTGTAAGACACTGATGAAAGAAATTAAAGAGGATACAAACAGATGGAGAGATATACTATGTTTTTGGATTGGAAGAATCAACATTGTGAAAATGACTATACGACCCAAAGCCATCTACAGATTCCATGCAATCCCTATCAAACTACCAATGGCATTTTTCACAGAACTAGAACAAAAAATTTCACAATTTGTACGGAAACACAAAAGACCCTAAATAGCCAAAGCAATCTTGAGAAAGAAAAACGGACCTGGAGGAATCAGGTTCCCTGACTTCAGACTATACTACAAAGCTACAGTAATCAAGACAGTATGGTACCGGCACAAAAACAGAAATATAGATCAATGGAACAGGATAGAAAGCCCAGAGATCAACCCCCACACATATGGTCACCTTATCTTTGATAAAGGAGGCAAGAATATACAATGGAGAAAAGACAGCCTCTTCAATAAGTGGTGCTGGGAAAACTGGACAGCTCCATGTAAAAGAATGAAATTAGAACACTCCCTAACACCATACACAAAAATAAACTCAAAATGGATTAAAGGCCGAAATGTAAGGCCAGACACTGTAAAACTCTTAGAGGAAAACACAGGCAGAACACTCTATGACATACATCCCAGCAAGATCCTTTTTGACCCACCTCCTAGAGAAATGGAGATAAAAACAAAAGTAAACAAATGGGACCTAATGAAACCTAAAAGTTTTTGCACAGCAAAGGAAACCATAAACAAGACGAAAAGACAACCCTCAGAATGGGAGAAAATATTTGCAAATGAAGCAACTGACAAAGGATTAATCTCCAAAATATACAGGCAGCTCATGCAGCTCAATATCAAAAAAACAAACAACCTAATCCGAAAATGGGCAGAAGATCTAAATAGACATTTCTCCAAAGAAGATATACAGATGGCCAACAAACACATGAAACACATTAGCTCAACATCACTAATCATTAGAGAAATGCAAATCAAAACTACAATGAGGTATCACCTCACACCAGTCAGAATGGCCATCATTAAAAAATCTACAAGCAATAAATTCTGGAGAGGGTGTGGAGAAAAGGGAAACCCTTGCACTGTTAGTGGGAATGTAAATTGATATGGCTACTATGGAGAACGGTATGGAGGTTCCTTAAAAAACTAAAAATAGAACTACCATATGACCCGGCAATCCCACTACTGGGCATATACCCTGAGAAAACCATAATTCAAAAAGAGTCATGGGGCTTCCCTGGTGGCACAGTGGTTGGGGGCCCGCCTGCCGATGCAGGGGACGCGGGTTCGTGCCCCAGTCCGGGGGGATCCCACATGCCGCGGAGCGTCTGGGCCCGTGAGCCATGGCCACTGAGCCTGCACGTCCGGAGCGTGCGCTCCGCAACGGGAGAGGCCACAACAGTGAGAGGCCCACGTACTGCAAAAAAAAAAAAAAAAAAAAAAGAGTCATGTACCACAATGTTCACTGCAGCTCTATTTACAATAGCCAGGACATAGAAGCAACCTCAGTGTCCATCGACAGATGAATGGATAAAGAAACCTCAGTGTCCATCGACAGATGAATGGATAAAGATGTGGCACATATATACAATGGAATATTACTCAGCCATAAAAGGAAACAAAACTGAGTTATTTGTAGTGAGGTGGATGGACCTAGAGTCTCTCATACAGAGTGAAGTAAGTCAGAAAGAGAAAAACAAATACCGCATGCTAACACATATATCTGGAATCTAAAAAAAAAAAAAGTCATGAAGAACCTAAGGGCAAGATGGGAATAAAGACACAGACCTACTAGAGAATGGACTTGAGGATATGGGGAGGGGGAAGGGTAAGCTGGGACAAAGTGAGAGAGTGGCATGGATATATATACACTACCAAATGTAAAATAGATAGCTAGTGGGAAGCAGCCACATAGCACAGGGAGATCAGCTCGGTGCCTTGTGACCACCTAAAGGGGTGGGATAGGGAGGGTGGGAGGGAGATGCAAGAGGGAGGAGATATGGGGATATATGTATATGTATATCTGATTTACTTTGCTATACAGCAGAAAGTAACACACCAATGTAAAACAATTATACTCCAATAAAGATGTTGAAGGAAAAGGAAGGAAGGAAGGAAGGAAGGAAGGAAGGAAGGAAGGAAGGAAGTTAGGAAGGAAGGAAGGAAAAAAGAGTAAAACTATGTCAATTTACACCTAATATGACTGGATACTCAGAAAATCCAAGAGAATCAACTGAAAAATAATTATAAACACGAATCAGATGGAACAAGAGAATTCAATGAAAACACAAAGGCCTAGAATAGAGAAAACAACTTCAAAAAGAAGCACAAAGTTGGAAGATCAAGTCTGTCTGATTTCAATCTTTATTATTAACAAAAGTAGTCAAGACAGTACTACCACAAAGACAGATAAAAAAGATCTAGGGCATAGAACAGAGCATCTAGCAATAGTCCCACACATACATAACAACTTATTTTTTATAAAGATGCAAAAGAAATTCAATGAAAAAAGGACCATCTCTTCAATACTTGGTGCAGAAACAATTGGATATTCATATGCAAAACAAACAAACAAAAACCTATCAACAGGCTAAAAACAACCCAAATGACTATGGATTAATTAAGTAAATTATGGTACACTGATAAGATGGAAATCTGTGCATCTATTAAAAAAAAAGATTGAAGGAGATCTCCATGTACCAAAACTGGGGCAAGGGGACACAAAATAAATTAAGTAAAAAAAAAGCAAGTACAGAAAAGGGTGTTAAGAATCACCTCTTGGGTAAGGGTGGTAAGAATATAAATAAATGTATTGCACATGGATAAAGAAATTCTGATGGATACAATAAATGCTAATAGCAATGGTTACTCTTCTGAGATGATGATAAATATCTGCTGTCTGACTTTTAAAATTTTGTTAACCACATTTAATCTATTCAAATAATTCTTTTTTAATTGGCTTTCAAACTGGAAATGCAAATAAGTTGTAATTTAAGAAACTGCTACTTCTTATTACTACTTAGGATGCTGTATTCTAACACCCATGTATGTATATTAAGTTAAAAATTAACTCATTATCCCTTCACTAGTTTGACAGATCAAATTCAACAAAATGGAGTTGTTTATAGAGCTATGTTAATAAACTCCTAAAATCAAAGTTATCTTCAAGTTTTTATAGACAGAAATGAAATTCTACTGTTTTCTACCCAAAAGTATGCATTTTTCGGAGTTGTAAATTTTGTTAAAAACCACATAAAAACTAGGCTTTCTCATAAAAATGATACGTACTTCCCTGACAAATGCTGCATCATTCATAACACCACTATAATACAATTCCCAGTAGCAAAGATAAAAATAATAAGCAACTCTAGAGCAATAACCTGTCAATCGTAGCTACTATTCTATAACTGGTGTTACTACAGTCTTACCCTTTAGACCAACTCTGCTGCAAAATGTGCTTTCCCTCTGTATTCTACAACTTTACACTTTGGTAAGAGAAATTGAGGACAAAAAATAACAGTAAAAACTGAAAAGGAGGGAAGAGGAGACTTATATGTAAAATTCCAAATAATAGAACTACTTGAAAAAAAAGAATTTCCTATGATGATTTCAAAGGGTGGTTATATAAGCTAAGTAGAAAGGAAAAAAATTAGAGCATTGTTTTTTCTAGTGAAAAACTACATGAAAAGTTGGTCAACATAAATATATACTTCAGATCCCTAAAGAACAATTTTCTCGGCATTTCTAAGCAGCATTGATTCTAACTAATAAAACTACACTGAGACACATTTTCTTAAATGCTGAACTTTGAATTATGGCAGCACAAGGTGTCAAAATACTTTTTTAAAAAAATGAACGCAAACGGAAACAATTTGGCTTCTGACCAACTTTTACACTGACTTAAAAATTTAGAAAGGTGTGGCCCATGTTAAGTGTTAACGTTATCCCTACCCTACCGATTGGGCAGGGCACAGAAGTGTATGGCTCTTTTAGGCACTCCTATAATATTCCTGCTGCCAAAACAGACACAAAAGGTGAGCAGTGAACTGTGGGAAGGCCATGGCACCAGAAGTCAACCAACAGTCCCATGCCAAGCAGGCATTATGCAAAATAAGTGAAAGTAGAATGATAACTTTGTATTTGTTGAGAAGAAAAGATAGGCATTCAACAGAGCTGAGATTACTGCTAATATTACATCCAAGGGCTAATACCAAATTGAGTGGACTTGAGTAGAAGCAGTTAATATACAACAAAAACTTACATCATCTAACATGTGAGATTATATTAGAAAAAAGTTTAAAACGTTTAATTGCTTACATTGGTATTATTTCCTATATTATTCTATCATAACCACCCCTCCTCCAAAACATAATAACTCCATGGTACATCTTTACTGTCAAATAATATGCAGCAGTTATAAATCTCTTTGCATGACATGGAAATATTTCCAAGTTGTATTGTTAAGTGAAATAAGTCTCGGGTTTTCAGTGTCAAAACAACAAAAATAAATAACAAAAGAAAACCTTCCACAGGTATGTATATATATATGTAAATTAATTTTTAAAATAAGACTATGTAGTAAACACTGTTGACCTTCAGAAGGCTTCACAGGTGATTTTCACTCTATATAATTCTATCCTGTTTACAGCTTTTTAAAAAACATAATATGAACCAATAGCCATGAATCACAAACTATTATAAGAAACAAGGGGGACTTGCCTGGTGGTCCAGGGGTTAAGACTCCGTGCTCCCAACACAGGGGGCCCGGGTTCAATCCCTGGTCAGGGAACTAGATCCCACATGCCCCAACTAAGAGCCCACAAGCCACAAGTAAAGATCTCGAACACCACAACGAAGACCCTGCACACGGCAACAAAAATCCCGCATTCCGCAACTAAGACCCAGCGCAGTCAAATAAATAAATATTAAAAAAAAAAAAAAGAAAAGAAAACAAGGAAGTAACCTACCTTAAGTTTCTGTCACTAAGAATCTTACTAAAATAAAATAGGTAAACAACAAGGACCTACAGTATAACACAGGGCACTATATTCAATACCATGTAATAAGCTATATTGGAAAAGAATCTGAAAAAGAAAATATATATATATATATATATATATATGAACTACTTTGCTGTACACCAGAAACTAACACAACATTGTAAATCAACTATACTTCAATTTAAAAAAAAAAAAGGATCTTGCTAAAGAGCAGACTTGGGAATTATATATGTTTGTCAATATAGTGCTATATTCAATTCAAGTAATTTCTGGAAAAATCAAGACAAGTGGGTCTCAAAATGTCATTCATATTCCTTTTCCAAGCTGAATTTTGTTACACTACAAGTGTTAATTAGAAAACTTTACCTTTCTTGAAGCATGGATGTCAAAAAATGGCTTATTTCTGACACTAAATGGTTCCTGTGTTTTGTCAATGAGCCCCGTCTTCATTTTTTCATGTCGAGGATTTATTATTTCTCGTTCTATACACTGCAGACGAATATTAAAATCACAATCTCCAACTGGCTGTGCCTGAATTAAACAAGACAATTATTTAAATTTCAACACTAAAAACTATTTTATCAGCATAATTATCAGGCTGACATACTATACATAGCAGTCTATATAAACAGCATCCTTTGGAGTTGCGCAGTGTACAGCCTGAACAACCATAAGTGCCAGCCCTGATGATTAATTTGACTAATGACAGAAGCATACCTAAACATGCAAATGCACACACATACAGTTACTTATTTTAATTATAAATATATAAAAGAGTATGGGAAAATGGTATAAATCTTCTCAAATATAAATTGATCCAAAGTTTTCACATCTGAATTAAAGTATTAATATACTCACTAATCATTTTTATTGTTTACATGAATTAGTAAAATCTGTGTAAAAAGTAAAATCCACATAGTCAGGAAAGTACGAGCAAACAACACACCAAAATAAGCAAAAAAGTCACCTATAATGTTTTTTGTTGTTTAAAGTGCTAACACTTTGCAGCTTTCAAGAAGTAGAAGATATTTTATTAAACAAATACATTCTCAACTCTGAAAACTAATACAGAAAAGGTTTATATGATATATTGAAAAACAAAAGTTTTCTTCTTCCCCCATATGTATATATACAGTATATATATTATGGTATATATATATATGGTTTGAACCATGGACTAAAAAGCACATGTACACTTTTGTATGAGCTGAGGGCAGGGGCTTGTGCTCTCCTAATGGTATATACGAATTCAGCTAAAACATATCACCTGGGTGACAGTAGTGGTGCGGATTAGCAGCGTCACCTCAATGGTGTATCAAGTACCCTCTTCTTTATTCTGCAACTGGACACACTTCCATGCATTTTTCCCATCTTCTCTGCCTTCTTCCTCTTCTCTAATCTATATCACTCAACCTAACATTTTACCCAACCTACTGTTTACAAAGGGGTGGCAACACTTGCTTAATCTGTGAACACTAAATACACCTCAAGGATGACTTGTTCTCAACTTTGGAAGGATGACCATTTTGATACTCAGCAAAGAATATGGAGCAAGACAAGTGAGCAAGAGCTAGGTATAAGGGAGAATATGTTCCCTTTACATAAAGGCATACAACTGTTTGTAAAGGGTATTTACTGAAGAAATGCTAGTTGGTAAATAACCACACAGTCCATGTGCAGACTTTTCCATGTCACCTATGTCATCAACAAGGTTGAAAAACCTAAAATGTCAGGCTTATTTATTAGATGAGTTGAGACCCCTATAAAATTAAAGTGAAACAAGCAAGCCCTCTTTTTAAGAAATAAAATTAGGGCTTCCCTGGTGGCGCAGTGGTTGAGAGTCCGCCTGCCGATGCAGGGGACACGGGTTCGTGCCCCTATCCCGGAAGATCCCACATGCCGCGGAGCGGCTGGGCCCGCGAGCCATGGCCGTGGAGCCTGTGTGTCCGGAGCCTGTGCTCCGCAACGGGAGAGGCCACAGCAGTGAGAGGCCCGCGTACAGCAAAAAAAAAAAAAATAAAGAAATAAAATTAAAAGTCTAAAAATTGTTTTAAAAAATTGTAAGTAGTCTAAATTCCCTCCTAGATACTCTTCACTTTAAAATTCACCAAAACAACTAGAATAGATTGAAATCAAGTTCACCTTCAAATCTCTGTTGCCTATCATAAAGGAAGCTCCTGATAGATTAGGTGTTGAATCGTTGAGAATAGACTACAGGAAGCGCTCAAAAACTATTGACTAACTGGCCTCCCTGTTTTGAGTTCTTTCTCACTTAAAAACACTATCCATGATGCCAGTGGAGTTATCCTTCAAAGCAATAAAAATATGATCATATCATTACCGTAACCAAAACCCTTCAGTAGTGTCCTATCATATACAGAACAAAGAACTAAGCTAAAATGTCTTATTCAAGTAATCTGGTCTCCTACCCACTAATCCATTCTCATTTCCTGCTATGTCTCACATCTCACCATCCATCAAGTACACTAAAAACCATCTAATGCTCCTGACTTCTAAGGCTCACTCCTTCAAAATTAATCTGTATCACTTTCTCTGTCTACAACCCCACACTTGAAATAACTCAAGTATACCCAGGGTAAGCTGGAATATTCTCACCTCTCTGGTACCGCTCATATATTTGTATATCTCCCATATATCTTTGACATTATACTTATGATACCATTATAATAATCCTTTACATTTACATCCCCATTCATAAGACCACTGGTCTGCAAATTTCTTTTTTGTTTGTTTCTTTTGACTGAACAGCATGCAGGATCTTAGTTCGCTGACTGGAGATCAAACTCATGCCCCCTGTAGTGGAAGCATGGAGTCCTAACCACTGGACCGCCAGGGAAGTCCCTGCAAATTTCTTTTGATTTTGTATCCAACCTAAACACATATCCGAACAATTGTGTATAATACATACATATTAATTTTTAATAAATTGCATACATGCACAACTGTATAATATGTTATAAAATGGACAAAAATAGAATAATAGATTAAGAATGAAAAGGAGTTCTCGGGCCTCCCTGGTGGCGCAGTGGTTGAGAGTCCGCCTGCCGATGCAGGGGATACGGGTTCGTGCCCCGGTCTGGGAGGATCCCATATGCCGCGGAGCGGCTGGGCCCGTGAGCCATGGCCGCTGGGCCTGCGCATCCGGAGCCTGTGCTCCGCAACGGGAGAGGCCACAACAGTGAGAGGCCCGCGTACCGCAAAAAAAGAAAAAAAAAAAAAAAAAAAAAAAGGAGTTCTCCAATTTTCTTTCCAAATCCCAATGAACTGTTGTAGAAGTAGCCTCCTTTGGAGGTCAGGGCACCAAATTATAAACTCCCTGGAAGGCAAGAAATTATGTCCTATTCTCCTGGGCATACTCATTACCTAGACTAATACTTGACATATAAAAAATTATCAATGAAATACTTGCTGTACAAAATAATAAACTAAGGAACTGAAAAGTTTCAAACAATTATTTCAAAAAACTTTTTTCTAAGGGTGACCTTGATTTCATGATTCAAAATAAACAAAAAGGTTAAC
Organism: Mesoplodon bidens; assembly: GCF_964165515.1. Classification (NCBI taxonomy): domain Eukaryota; kingdom Metazoa; phylum Chordata; class Mammalia; order Artiodactyla; family Ziphiidae; genus Mesoplodon; species Mesoplodon bidens. Next base: position 26,279,450 of record NC_138168.1, read on the forward strand.
CATCAATGAAAGTTCCACAGTATATTAAAGAATTAAATATATGACACTTTCAATTATAAATATATCCTATTATCAGAAATGTGAAAAACTGTGACTTAAAAAACCAATGAAATAGTCACTCCCTCTTGCAAGAGCACTGGAATCGCAACTAACTGCTGAACAATCATCAACAGGAAGAAACTGGAACTCATCAAACAAGATACCCCACATCCAAAGACAAAGGAGAAGCCACAATGAGACGGTAGGAGGGGCGCAATCATAATAAAATCAAATCCCATAACTGCTGGGTGGGTGACTCACAAACTGGAGAACACTTATACCACAGAAGTCCACACACTGGAGTGAAGGTTCTGAGCCCCACGTCAGGCTTCCCAACCTGGGGGTCCGGCAACGGGAGGAGGAATTCCTAGATAATCAGACTTTGAAGCCTACTGGGAATAGATTGCAGGATTTCGACAGGACTGGGGGAAACAGAGACACCACTCTTGGAGAGCACACACAAAGCAGTGTGCACATCAGGACCCAGGGGAAGGAGCACTGACCCCATAAGAGACTGAACCAGACCTAGCTGCTAGTATTGGAGGGTGTCCTGCAGAAGTGGGGGGTGGCTGTGACTCACTGTGGGGACAAGGACACTGGCAGCAGAAGTTGTGGGAAGTACTCCTTGGCATGAGCCCTCCCAGAGTCCTCCATTAGTCTCACCAAAGAGCTGGGTAGGCTCCAGTGTTAGGTCACCTCACGCAAAACAAGCAACATGGAGGGAACCCAGCCCCACCCATCAGCAGACAAGTGGATTAAAGTTTTACGGAGCTCTGCCCACCAGAGCAACACCCAGCTCTACCCACCACCAGTCCCTCCCAACAGGAAACTTGCTCAAGCCTCTTAGATAGCCTCTTCCACCAGAGGGCAGACAGCAGAAGCAAGAAGAACTACAATCCTGCATCGTGGAACAAAAAGCACATTCATAGAAAGACAGACAAGATGAAAAGGCAGAGATCTATGTACCAGAAAAAGGAACAAGAGAAAACCCCAGAAAAACAACCAAACAAAGTGGAGATAGGCAACCTTTCATAAAAAGATTTCAGAATAATTATAAGGAAGATGATCCAGGACCTTGGAAAAAGCATGGAGGGAAAGATCAAGAAGATGCAAGAAATGTTTAACAAAGACCTAGAAGAATTAGAGAACAAACACCTAGAAGAATTAAAGAACAAACAAACAGAGATGAAAAAACAATAACTGAAATGAAAAATACACTAGAAGGGATCAATAGCAGAATAACTGAGGCAGAAGAACGGATAAGTGACCTGGAAGAGAGAATGGTGGAATTCACTGCCGTGGAACAGAATAAAGAAAAAAGAATGAAATGAAATGAAGACAGCCTAAGAGACCTCTGGGACAACATTAAACACAACAACATTCGCATTATAAGGGTCCCAGAGGAGAAGAGAGAGAGAAAGGACCCGAGAAAATATTTGAAGACATTATAGTCGAAAACTTAAATAACATGGGAAAGGAAATAGCCACCCAAGTCCAGGAAAACCAGAGAGTCCCAGGCAGGATAAACCCAAGGAGAAACATGCCAAAACACATAGTAATCAAATTGGCAAAAAATAAAGACAAAGAAAAATTACTGAAAGCAGCATGGGAAAAACAACAAATAACATACAAAGGAACTCCCCTAAGGTTAACAGCTGATTTCTCAGCAGAAACTCTACAACCAAGAGTTGATATATTTAAAGTGATGAAAGGGAAGAACCTACAACCAAGATTACTCTACCCAGCAAGGATCTCATTCAGATTCGATGGAGAATTCAAAAGCTTTACAGACAAGCAAAAGCTAAGAGAATTCAGCACCACCAAACCAGCTCTACAAAAAATGCTAAAGGAACTTCTCCAACTGGGAAAAACAAGAGAGGAAAAGGACCTACAAAAACAAACCCAAAACAATTAAGAAAATGGTCATAGGAACATACGTATCGATAACTACCTTAAACGTGAATGGATTAAATGCTCCAACCAAAAGACACAAGCTCGCTGAATGGAAACAAAAATAAGACCATATATATGCTGTCTACAAGACCTAGGGACACATACAGACTGAAAGTGAGGGGATGGAAAAAGATATTCCACTCAAATGGAAATCAAAAGAAAGCTGGAGTAGCAATACTCATTATCAGATAAAATAGACTTTAAAATAAAGATGATTACAAGAGACAAGCAAGGACACTACATAATGGTCAAGGGATCAATCCAAGAAGAAGATATAACAATTGTAAATATATATGCCCCAACACAGGAGCACCTCAATACATAAGGCAACTGCTAACAGCTATAAAAGAGGAAATTGACAGTAACACAATAATAGTGGGGGACTTTAACACTTCACTTACACCAATGGAAAGATCATCCAAACAGAAAATTAATAATTAAACACAAGCTTTAAATGACACAAAAGACCAGATACATTTAATTGATATTTATAGGCCCTTCCATCCAAAAACAGCAGATTACACTTTCTTCTCAAGTGCACACGGAACATTCTCCAGGATAGATCACATCTTGAGTCACAAATGAAGCCTCAGTGAATTTAAGAAAACTGAAATCATATGAAGCATCTTTTCTGACCACAACGCTATGAGATTAGAAATCAATTACAGGGAAAAAACATTAAAAAAACACAAACACATGGAGGCTAAAGAATACGTTACTAAATAACCAAGAAATGATTGAAGAAATTAAAGAGGAAATCAAAAAACACCTAGAGAAACATGACAACGAAAACACAACGATCCAAACCCTATAGGATGCAGCAAAAGCAGTTCTAAGAGGGAAGTTTATAGAAATACAAGCCTACCTCAAGAAACAAGAAAAATCTCAAATAAACAACCTAACCTTACACCTAAAGGAACTAGAGAAAGAAGAACATACAAAACCCAAAGTTAGTAGAAGGAAAGAAATCATAAAGATCAGAGCAGAAATAAATGAAATAGATACAAAGAAAACAGTAGCAAAGATCAATAAAACTAAAAGCTGGTTCTTTGAAAAGATAAACAAAACTGATAAACAATTCCCCAGACTCATCAAGAAAAAGGGGGAGAGACTCAAATCAATAAAATTAGAAATGAAAAAGGAGAAGTTGCTACAGACACCACAGAAATACAAAGCATCCTAAGAGACTATTATAAGCAACTCTATAACAATAAAATGCACAACCTGGAAGAAATGGACAAATTCTTAGAAAGGTATAACCTTCCAAGACTGAACCAGGAAGAAACAGAAAATATGAACAGACCAATCACAAGTAATGAAATTGAACCTGTGATTAAAAACCTTCCAACAAACAAAAGTCCAGGACCAGATGGCTTCACAGGTGAATTCTATCAAACATTTAGAGAAGAGCTAACACCTATCTTCCTCAAACTCTACCAAAATATATCAGAGGGAGGAACACTTCCAAACTCATTCTATGAGGCCACCATCACTCTGATACCAAAACCAGCCAAAGATACTACAAAAAAAGAAAATTACAGACCAATATCACTGATGAATATAGATGCAAAATCCTCAACAAAATACTAGCAAACAGAATCCAACAACACATTAAAAGGATCATACATCGTGATCAAGTGGGATTTATCCCAGGAATGCAAGGATTCTTCAATATATGCAAATCAATCAATGTGATTCACCACATTAACAAATTGAAGAAGAAAAACCATATGATCATCTCAATAGATGCAGAAAAAGCTTTTGACAAAATTCAACACCCATTTATGATAAAAATTCTCCAGAAAGTGAGCATAGAGGGAACCTACCTCAACATAATAAAGGCCATATATGACAAACCCACAGCAAACATCATTCTCAATGGTGAAAAACTGAAAGCATTTCCTCTAAGATCAGGAACAAGACAACAATGTCCACTCTCGCCATTATTATTCAACATAGTTTTGAAAGTCTTAGGCACAGCAATCAGAGAAGAAAAAGAAATAAAAGGAATCCAAATTGGAAAAGAAGTAAAACTGTCACAATTTGCAGATGACATGATACTATACATAGAGAATCCTAAAGGTGCCACCAGAAAACTACTAGAGCTAATCAATGAATTTGGTAAAAAAAGTAGCAGGATACAAAATGAATGCACAGAAATCTCTTGCATTCCTATACACTAATGATGAAAAATCTGAAAGAGAAATTAAGGAAACACTCCCATTTACCACTGCAACAAAAAGAATAAAATACCTAGGAATAAACCTACCTAGGGAGACAAAAGACCTGTATGCAGAAAACTATAAGACACTGATGAAAGAAATTAAAGATGATACAAACAGATGGAGAGATATACCATGTTCTTGGATTGGAAGAATCAGTATTGTGAAAATGACTATACTACCCAAAGCAATCTACAGATTCAATGCAATCCCTATCAAATTACCAATGGCATTTTCTACAGAACTAGAACAAACAATTTCACAATTTCTATGAAGACACAAAGACCCCGAATAGCCAAAGCAGTCTTGAGGGAAAAAAAAGGAGCTGGAGGAATCAGACTCCCTGAATTCAGACTATAATACAAAGCTACACTAATCAAGACAGTATGGTACTGGCACAAAAACAGAAATATAGATCAATGGAACAGGATAGAAAGCCCAGAGATAAACCCATGCACCTACGATCAACTAATCTATGACAAAGGAGGCAAGGATATACATTGGAGAAAAGACAGTCTCTTCAATAAGTGGTGCTGGGAAAACTGGACAGCTACGCATAAAAGAATGAAATAAGGACACTCCCTAACACCATACACAAAAATAAACTCAAAATGGATTAGAGACCTAAATGTAAGACTGGACACTATAAAACTCTTAGAGGAAAACACAGGCAGAACACTCTTTGACATAAATCACAGCAAGATTTTTTTTGATCCACCTTCTAGAGTAATGGAAATAAAAACAAAAATAAACAAATGGGACCTAATGAAACTTAAAAGCTTTTGCAAAGCAAAGGAAACTACAAACAAGATGAAAAGACAACCCTCAGAATGGGAGAAAATATTTGCAAATGAATCAATGGACAAAGGATTAATCTCCAAAATATATAAACAACTTATGAAACTCAATATCAAAAAAAAACAAACAACCCAATCCAAAATTGGGCAGAAGACCTAAACTGACATTTCTCCAAAGAAGACATACAGATGGCCAAGAAGCACATGAAAAGCTGCTCAACATCACTAATTATTAGAGAAATGCAAATCAAAACTACAATGAGGTATCACCTCACAGCAGTTAGAATGGGCATCATCAGAAATCTACAAACAACAAATGCTGGAGAGGGTGTGGAGAAAAGGGAACCTTCTTGCACTGTTGGTGGGTATGTAAATTGATACAGCCACTATGGAGAACAGTATGGAGGTTCCTTAAAAAATTAAAAATAGAATTGCCATATGACCCAGCAATCCCACTACTAGGCATATACCCAGAGAAAACCATAATTCAAAAAGATACGTGCACCCCAATGTTCATTGCAGCACTATTTACAATAGTCAGGTCATGGAAGCAATCTAACTGCCCATCGACAGACGAATGGATAAGGAAGATGTGGTACATATATACAATGGAATATTACTCAGCCATAAAAAGGAACGAAACTGGGTCATTTGTAGAGACATGGATGGATCTAGAGACTGTCATACAGAGTGAAGCACGTCAGAAAGAGAAAAACAAATACGTATATTAACGCATATATGTGGAACCTAGAAAAATGGTACAGATGAACTGGTGTGCAGGGTAGAAATGGAGACACAGATGTAGAGAACAAACGTATGGACACCAAGGGGGGAAAGTGGTGGGGGTGGGGGTGTGATGAATTGGGAGATTGGGATTGACATGTATCCACTAATATGTATAAAATGGATGACTAATAAGAACCTGCTGTACAAAAAAATAAAATAAAATGCAAAAATGCAAAAAAAATTAAAATTTTAAAAATGAGTGAAATAAAGCTAAAGGTACTCAATGAATCCTTACTGAATGAATGATTATAGACCAAGAGATGAAAAGCATGAATTAATCATTTTTACAGGAAAATATGGTTGAATCTCCTAAACAAGACACAAAAGCACCAACTTTGAGATATCGTGAGCTGGATTTCATTAAAATTAAAACTTCTGTTAATCAATAGATATTAATATGGAAAACATATTGTTTGCCACATATATAACTAAGAAAGGATTAGAATCCAGAAAAGATAGCTATTAGAAGATTATTCAAACTTGCAATTAAATCACAGAAGAAAAATCCAAACAAGTAAAAATAAACATGAAATATGCTTAACTTCATTAGTAACCGGGAAAGCAAATTAAAACTATCCAATTGGCAAAGATCTTAAAGTCTGATAATATCAACTGTGGTAAAGTGGTACAACTACTTCTGAGGGGAATTTAGCAACACAACAAAAAAGCTGAAGTCGCCAGTTTAATCAGAATCTCCATGATGTAGGGATGAGGGACTGGCTTTTTAAAACGCTTCCTAGGTGATTGTATCCAAAGAATGAGAACTATCCTAGAGAAACCTGCACATACACACACAATGAAAAGTATATAAAACTGTTCCATGCAATAGTAGTATAACAGCAAAATGTGGAAACCCAAATGTCCATCAAATGGAAAAAAGATAAATTCTGTATATTTATACAATGTAATAAAATACTAATTAAAGTGAGTGAACTAAACCTGTATGTATTAACACAAATAAATCTCAACAAAATAAGGTGAACCAAATGTTGGGTACCATAGTACAGTAGTACAATGACATTTATATAACACTAGAAACACTGCAAAAGAATACACCACATATATCTTATAGATCTACACATAGGTAGTAAAGGTATTAAAAACATTCATGGGAATAATAAACATCAAATTCAGGGTAGAAGCTGCTTCTGGATAAGATGGTCAAGAATGGAATGAGAGAGGTGTGCACAAGAAACTCCTACTAAATCTGTAATGATTTATTCCTTACTGAAAAGAAAGTGGAGTAAAAATGACAATGTTAAACTTCAACAAATCTGGAGGTCAGTACATGAGTATGCCTTACATTATTCTCTATGTATTTGTGCATGCTGAAATTTTTCGTATTTTTTTAAAGAATTAGAAGGCTGTTGTCTCAGGCAAAGCTCCCAGACTAAGAAGTGAACCTGCACTGAACAATATTAAAGTGGAGTTCATTATCAAGAGGCAAAGGAGACAAGTGCACTCCCATTCACAGAGAAACAAGGCCAACCCTATCCTTTGCATCATGTTACGGGCCAATGAACATTATTCCAATATCTGTAATGAGAATAAATCAATTCTGGAACACCTTACTTTTGAGGAATATAGTGGTCACAGACAGAACAAAAATAAAACTTGATTTCTGACTGAGTTTCTTAAATTTGAAACTCTGAAATATAGAAATTCAACAAAAAAATGAGATACATACATGGAACATTTCCAGGAAAAAATAATCTGGATAAATGCAATCCTGAATCTTACTACTGCAATTTAAAATGTATACCCCTAAAAAAGAACTTTTTAAAAGCCTTGTTATAAATCTTCAAAACCTTATAACTTAACACTTTTAATTCCAGAAGTCTTAATTGCTTTCAGTCTGGTTTGAATACTAAGTGATTATGCAATTTGAATAACACGTCTAGAGGAATGATTACACCTTTTCATGGATATACACTACTGAAAGAACTTCTTGCATTTACAGAAGTCATCTTGTACTGCCTAAATAATTTAGTCATTCATACTATAACTAAAGATTAACAGGAAAACAGATTCTTGATGAGCCTAACATTGTAGGAAATGGGTAGAGAATATAATTCCTATTTTTTTAATCTATTTACAACAGGCAATTTTATATTTTGTTTTCAAGTTTCCTGCATGTACTCATGAATAACATATTTGTGCCTCCATGTTACACAGTCAACAATCATAGTCAGTTTCTCTGTTTGTTTTTTGTTTTTTTTTAAGTGACAGACTAATAAAATTTGGAGACTTTTTAACCGAGTACAGGATAACTAAAATTGAGAATTTTCCATTTTACAAAATGCTATCTTATTTTACCACAATTAAACTTTTTTCCTTACTCACTTGAAGTTCCTAAAGAATCCAAAGACAAAGAAATGTGCTAAATATTAGGCAATTAAGGGAAAGAAAAGGATACATAAAAGTATTAATAAAGTATCAAACAGGTAATTTGAATGAGTCATCATTCTGCTTTCCTACTATCTCTAAGGCAGTAGCACTTTTTATTTGTTAAAAACTAATTATTATCTCAGTGACATTTTTATTTTATAAATTATAAAAGGTACTTACATTGAATTTAATTATGTCATATATCAAGTATCTAGGAACAGCCTGTCCATTTACTCTGTCAATAATCATTTCCTTTAAAGAGAAAAGAAGGTAAGTTTATTCATACTTTAAGAGCAATTTCTTTAGTTTGATTAAAATATAACATTCACACAGAAAGTACATAAATCATAAATATACAACTTGATGAAATTTCAAAGTGAACACACTTCTACATGGATCAAATCAGTAGACTGTCAGCACCACAAAAAAACCCACCATGAATTTATTCTGTATTGCAATAAAATCATATGACAATATCGCCTCGTTTTTTATATTTGAATTTCTATTCTACATTTTATGCTTGAATTACTAAGCAACTATTAGGATAAAGAAACTACAAATTTTAAATTCTAAATATCAGCAACATTTAAAAAATTAATTTTGCTAAATCATTATTGCTTTAAATTCTGTTGTATGCCAATTGCTTTAATCATAAAATCTATAGGTATAAATGGTACCCTTATTATAGATAAAATCTCCATGTGACCCACACAGTCTTTCTTGGTTCCGTATCCCTCTACTATGATCAAAGGGAACGGGGCAAGAGAATATGATATCACATATCACAGCCATTAAGTGAAACAAAATTAAAATCTGCACTCTGACAGAAAAAAGATAAAGGACACTAAGGGATGATTACAGGCATATAATGTAGGATATTTTTAATTTTTTTTTCTGCCATGTCATGCAGCTTGCAGGATCTTAATAATTCCCTAAAATATTAATTCTTAATAATAGGTTTTAACCTAAAATTATTATTCTTTCCTCATATTCTTCCTTGGAAACTAAGCAGTCTTTTTATCATCTAATTTCATGACAGAATATCCACACACAACCATCTAAAATTACAAAGAACACACTGATGGAGGACAAATATATTTTCTAGTTTTAAGCAACTATCACCAATTGATTTCTTTCTCAAATATGTATTAGTTAAGCTACAGACGTTTATTTATGGTTATCATCTTGAACCCAACAACTGACATAAATCATTTTCATTACTTTAAATTTGTTTACTGAAATATTTTTAAGTACTTGTATCTGAGAATTTTATGAGCCAACAAGGTAGTACCAATAACAGGTTTCAATTAATCTTTTCAAAAATGTGTGGATGGAAATTAAGTGGACTTCCAGGTTCAGAGAGCAGACATCACAGAATTTCCCTCCCAAATTACCTGATGAAATGAGTAAATACATATCTTCTTCAAACATTAAAAATAACAAAAAAGAAAGTTTATTATCAGCAAACTAAACAAGTAAAAAGGAATAAACAAACCAGTAAGCTTTAAAAACTGATAGCCATGGAAACTACCAAAATTCTGGTAAAACAAAAAGAGTTCACCTCCAAGCCCACTAAACCCCCAAAAGCCCTACTTGTAAAATGACAAATCATTGATAACTGTCACTATTACATTAAAATATAGAGAAGGAAACTCAGTGGTTATTCTTGTCTTCTTTTTTCCCTCTTCCGATTAAAGAGTAATTAAAATAGCAGAACACTCCTCCTGCCTGAAATAAAGGCTATGGGACTGCGTGCTGAATTGGAGAAACAATCTGAGCATTACTGGAATAAAATATGGCTCCCAACTAGCTGAAGAAAACATTCACCCACAGTTTTTAAAAGAGAAGAGAACCCAGGGATTCTAACAAAGACCTAGGCTGTGTGGTGGACAAAATATATGAAGAAATGATCTTCAAGGCACTAGACATCCAGCAACAAAGTACAGTAACTCCTAGGAAACAGTAAATAACTATATGAGCCCTACAACTGTCCCAGCTTATTGGTAGAGGAGAGTTTCCAGGCTTCAATGAAGGCAGGGGGAGCCCAGGAGAGCCCAGCAGTCTCCCTGAACTGAGAAAATAGACCAGATTGTCTAGGGAGACCAATGAGGCTAGAGTTTTCACAGCAGAGGATAGGGTGGGAGAGGGACGTCTGCAGATAGACCCCCATGAATATTTAGCAAAGCATGCATGTGAGGTAACTACTCAAGGTCAGGCAAAGAAGCACCCAAAAATCTTAGAGAGAACCATACATGTCACTCAACAAGGTTGGGAATAATGCCTGTTCCCACCAGCCAGATTAGAAAGTCTCATAACTCACAGGGCATTGAGTACTCAGAAGGATCTTGTCTCAGTACTGGAGGATAATTATCCCTAAAGACTCCTCACCTAACAAATCTTAAAAACAAGACTCAAAAGGTACAAACTAGTCCCAAGTAAATTAACTGCATCTCAGAACAAAGCTCAAGAATATTTATAGGAATACAAAAATATTGAGCCCCCAACAAGGTAAAATTCAAAACGTCTGGCAGCCAATCAAAAATTACCAGGTATGCAAAGAGACAAAAATATACAACTCATAAAGAGGAGAAAAAAAATCCATCAAAATAGGCCTACAACTATGAGAGATGTTAGAGCTAGCAGGCAAGAATATTCTAACAGTATTCCATATATTCAAAAAGGTAAGCAGAGACACAGAAGACTTAAAAAAGACTCAAATTCAATTTCCAGAGGTGAAAACTACAATGTCTGAGGTGAAAAATACTGTGGTTGGGATGAACAGTGGTTTAGATGCTGGAGAAGGAGAGATTCATGAAGTGAAGACAAATCAATACAAACTATCCAAAATGAAACACAGAAAAGTTTGTTGCCGTTGTTATAATGAAAGAACATTAGTAATTAAATCTTCAACAGGTGGAAGGGTAGAAATGCACAAAAACGTTCTACTTTTGATGAAAACTGTAAACCCACAGAAAAAAGATGCTGAATCCTTTATTATGGGCCCTACCAAAAAAAAACCCCAAATCTGCAAGTTTGACTTTCCTATCCTCTGTACTTCTCCATATTCCATTGCCTTTATTTGAAGTTCCCAGGCATCCACTCTTCTGCCTACCCATTTAATATCTCCTGAGCCCAAACTATACTCTATGCTCTAAGTGCTGGAGACGTTAAGCACCTAGTCCCTAGCTTCAAGGGGCTCAGAGTAATAGAAAGAGAGGAAAATATATAAGTAGCTAGGTTGAAGGTCGAAGGAAGAGCTACAGTTTTAATGATACATGGCCATACAGATAGAATGACCATGTAGCTATCCGTCTAAACCAGGATACTTTTGAGAGTGAAAGAGATGGCTATTAATAACTATACTAAGACAACAAGTATACACCTTTACTATTCCAGTCAATAAAGGCACATTGTATAAACATAAGTAGAAGGAGTAGTTATTTCTACTTGAAGAGTAAGACAAAGGTTTGATAATAAGGTGAGAAACCCATTAGCTGAATCCTGAAAGATGTGGTGGATATCTTCTAGCAGGATGGTGGACAGGCCAAATGGTATTTAAAAGGCATGGAAAAGGCGGTAAACTATCCAAAGCTCAGTAATAGGTGGGACTTATGCTTTCAAGGGCTCACAGTCAAAGATGATGCTAAATGCTTAGGAGCGGCCCAGATATAAGGAATATTACATTGCGTATTTTGGCTTTCATGCTTTAAGCAATGGAGAACCACTGAAGGGGTGTTTTGGGGGTTTTTTAATATAAATTTGTTTTATTTATTTATTTTTGGCTGCGTTGGGTCTTCGTTGCTGCATGCGGGCTTTCTCTATCTGCGGTGAGTGGGGGCTACTCTTTGTTGCGGTGCGCAGGCTTCACATTGTGGTGGCTTCTCTTGTTGCAGAACATGGGCTCTAGGCACATGGGCTTCAGTAGTTGTGGCTCACAGTCTCAGTAGTTGTAGCTCTCGTGCTCTAGAGCGCAGGCTCAGTAGTTGTGGTGCACAGGCTTAGTTGTTCCGCGGCATGTGGGATCTTCCCAGACCAGGTCTTGAACCCGTGTTCCCTGCACTGGCAGGTGGATTCTTAACCACTGCACCACCAGGGAAGCCCCCACTAAAGGGTTTTAATGAAAGGAAGTAATTAGCTGTGGAAAATCTGTGGGCCTTCAAAGCTCATCTCAAAGGTAACCCATTCCTTAAAATCCTTTCAGATAAGGCTCACTTGGTTCTAATTATCATAGTTAAGTGATGAAATGTTCCTGAATTAGATAGCAGTGGTTGCATAATCTTGCGAATACTAAAAACCACTGACTTATATACCTTAGAATGGTAAATTATATTTCAACTTTTTCAATAAAGTTAAATTTTAAATAGAAAAAGAAATCCTAAAATCAGTTCTTCAGAGTGAAGGAAAATGATGGATCCCCAGATACACAGCATATATTAAACATCAGCTATGTACGTGTTGATTACACACGTTCTATAAATACAGGCACAACAAAATGACTAAAAGGAAATACATCAAAATGTTAAAATTTAATCTCTTCTTGATAGTTGAGTTCTATTTTATAACATACAGACTTCCTAAAATTTTAACAATGAGCATGCATATTCCTTTATACAAAACTAACAGATGAAAAGACATGCCATTTTCCCAAGATTTTTGTTATTAACTTTAATGATTAACTGTTATATCCTCCTCTTATCCTCAGTATAAAATTGATTGAACTTTGCTGATTTGTTTCAAGTGAATTACTGCCGTATTTCTAAACTCCTATTTTCCACATTCTGTGGGTCAAAGAACATAATCTAGAGAGCAAAACAAAAGCTTCAACGCTCACATATGACAGCCAGACAATTAGGCAGTTTGAGTTATTCTTAGATTTGGAATTTTACAAAAACAATTTGCAAATGAAAATGTAGAAGAAACAGGAAACTACAGAGGACTGTTTTAATTAACTAAGTGGAAAAACAGATATGGCAACTATAATTCTGGTCCAAGTAAACTGACATCACGAATCATATTGCTATTTTAAAACCTCACAAGAGTCTATTATGTTGCTCTCAGTTATCCAAGTTTGGGGTGAAAATAAATAGTACTGCTAAGTTAAATCTGCAGGTGGTTAAGCATCTAATTTTTAAGCATTATTTCCTACCTGGAATGCCCTTGGCCCATGTCCAACAAAAATCTCTTTCTATAGAAATCTTCCCATATCTAATACCAACTCCTCTATAACCCATCTTTAGTTTCTAACTAGATGTAATTCATTTCTCCTCTAAACCACCAAAGGACTTGTTTTAAATGCCAATCTTCAGGTTATCGTTTTATTCATTACCTATCATTCTCCGTCCCAACCCAATGAAGTAAGATATCTCCAGGGTGAGGCCTTCTCCTCAACCTTCTAAGCAATGCCTGCACTCCTGGTGTGGTACATGATAGGAATGAAAAACTACACTAAACTTTTGCAAATGCTATAACTTGAGTCTTTTTCTTCCTTTTATTTTATGAATTACGATGCTAAAAAACTGTATCTTAAATAAAATGAAAGTAACAAAAATCAAAATAAATGTTCTTGCTGTTCCCATGAACCAATTACCAGAGCTGCTGTACTGGCAATGCAGATTATGGACAGCACAACTCCAGGGGTAGCTGTCACATAATTACGATAAGAACGGAACACCTTGGAGATGTGCAGCAGCACTACTTCCAACCTTATGCAGTGGCTCTGTCAACCACAAGGGGGCGTGTGTGTGTGCACGTGCAGCATGCGTGCGCGCACATGCACAGATGTGTTAAAAAGTTTACGTATAGGGGCTTCCCTCGTGGCGCAGTGGTTGAGAGTCCGCCTGCTGATGCAGAGGACACGGGTTCATGCCGCGGAGCAGCTGGGCCCGTGAGCCATGGCCGCTGAGCCTGCGTGTCCGGAGCCTGTGCTCCGCAACGGGAGAGGCCACAACAGTGAGAGGCCCGCGCACCGCAAAAAAAAAAAAAAAAAGTTTACGTATATATGTCAAAATATTTTACCACACACACCGTCACAGGAATGAAAATTTATAATACTAGTAGCCTCACAGAGTGCACAGTACAGACAATTCTGTGACTCTATAGTTACTCTTCGCTCAGTCTCAATCCACTCTACTACCTTCTTTCCTTCTTTCTACTCTTTATATCCAGCTCCGTCAACCTCTCCCTGGACTCCTGTCGTCACTCTTTAGGACCCTCCTAAAATGTTCCTTGATCTCATGTCCTTTGCTCTTCTCCACACAACCTCAAACTCTCACTCTCTCTAGGCAACATCCTGAACCTCTCATCACCCAAAACTATACCTCAGAAGTGGCTGATTCAAACATCTCATTCTCCAATTACAGTCTTCCATCTTCTGGCTTGCACACTCCAATATTTACCTGGTAAATTTTTTAAAAACCACATGGGATGGGGGCAACAAGCATTCAGGTCACTTGGAAAATCGTACTTCCTCTGTTAAACAAATAAATACATATTTTATGCATGTGGCTTTCATTAGGGTAATTCTATCATTGAGAGTTTAAATGAACACTCACAAGCTACTCACTATTTTCCCAATATCACTGATATAAATCTGAAACAGAGAAGCAAATTTCATCTTAAGACAGGAAGCATTCTCATACAAATTCCAGAGACTATTAGCCAGATATAATTCAATCTGCCTTGTGAAAAAGGTTCAATACTGAAAAAGTGAATAAATATTAAAGAACATGAGTAGTATCACTGGAGAAAAGAAACTTACAGTTGTGGGAAGTCATAAGAAAGATGTAGAGTCCCTTTTCCCTCCAAAGAAAAATAGTGAAGGTGTGGCAAAGAGAGATAAACCACACAACCAAACATATCAAACAGAAATGTAAATGGTCTGGAGATAAGCCTACCAGAGATCATTCTGCAGAGAAAAATACAAGTTTCTTGTTGTACAGATTTGCACATAAAGTGTAACATACTAATTCAGCCTAACTTCTCAAATAGGCTTGTTCACCCAAAAGCTAAATAAAGAGAACAAAATCTAAGTGACAAACTTCAGAATAGCCAAGAGATTGGACATCCTTGCACTATCAGACATTAAATTGTATGCTAAAGTTACAGCCTGTAAGTCAACCTAAAACCACCACGGGAAGACCAAAATATTAATGGAATGGGAAAGTGAATCAAGAAACAAACAACGATATAAGGGAATCCCATATACAATAAAAATGATATATCTAATTAAAAAGGAAAAATACATTAGCAGACTGGGGCCTAGACAACAGTTTAGACACTTGGAAATAAGTAAAACTGTATCCCTATCTTACTTCTTTTACCAAAATGTATTGTGGATAGATCAAATATGTAAATGAAACCGTAAAAAGTATTAGAAGGAAAAACAGGGGACTATTATAATAATTCTGAAGTAAAAATATCTCTTTCTTAAAATGACACAAAAGCCAAATGTTAAAAACCAAGGTGTTTAACTACTATATATAAAATAGATAACTAAAAAGGACATACTGTATAGCACAGGGAACTCTACTCAGTACTCTGTAATAACCTATATGGGAAAAGAATCTAAAGAAGAGTGAATTATGTATATGTATAACTGATTCACTTTGCTGTACATCTAAAACTAACACAACATTGTAAATCAACTATACTCCAATAAATATATTTTTTTAAAAACCAAGGTGTTTATAATTTACATACATAAATTTAAACTTGTGCCACCGAAAACACCAGAAAAAATAATATTTCTTCAAAATATGGGTCATAAAGTAATACCCCAATAGACAAAACCTTCTCATAGAGAGGCATGGATATATATACACTACCAAACGTAAGGTAGATAGCTAGTGGGAAGCAGCCGCATAGCACAGGTGGATCAGCTCGCTGCTTTGTGACCGACTAGAGGGGTGGGATAGGGAGAGTGGGAGGGAGGGAGACGCAAGAGGGAAGGGATATGGGAACAGATGTATATGTATAACTGATTCACTTTGTTATAAAGCAGAAACTAATACACCATTGTGAAGCAATTATACGCCAATAAAGTTGTAAAAAAAAAAAAAAACTTCTCATAAATCAGTAAGAAAAACATGAACACCCAACAGAAAAATGTATGAAAGATCTGAATGGGCAACTCACAGAAGAAATATAGTAACTCTGTACTGTACTAAATACAGCAAAAAAGAAGTGAAAAAATATTAAACTTCCTTAACAATTCACATAAATTAAGAGGTAAACATTTATTTCACTATGTGCCAGACACTATTATCAGCACTTTATATAAACTATCCAACTTAATCTTCACAACAGCACCAAGACCTAAGTACTGTTATTAGCCTAATTTCACAACAGATGAGGAAACTGAGTAAACGATATTAGGGCCCTCAGACAATAACTCATGGAGCCAATAAGACACCATCAGTTAGAGTCAGGGCTCTTAACCACTATGCTATACTGTCTCCTAAAATGAAAAAGTCATTTAAAATTAGAAGATTTTAAATTTTCAAAACCCAGTGTTTTAAGACAGTGCATAGATCCTTTACAAATGGATGGCTGAACTGCACATGTGTTCAAACTTTCTGGAAAGAAGGATGGCAATTATACATGTCAATGTTTAAAACGGGTAATGCCCTCAAATCCAGCATAGTGAACACAGTACAGTGTATCAGGTTACTGTCCCTGTCTTGGGAGGACTACGCCTCTTGTACTCCAAGTGGTACTGCCACCAATGAGCTCCTGGTCTCCACTGTCTCTCTTCCTTGGATATATATATAACTCAGGCAAGGCCCTCTGGAATCTTCCCTGGGATTGATATATGGATATTGGGAGAAAAAAGTTCCCTTTCTGCTTGGGTTGCAAGGCAACTTGCCTCCCACATGGCAAGAGCCTTCATGCAGAGTGAGAACAGACAGACAAGTAAGCAAAGAAAGAGAGAGAAAGACAGCATGGCCAATATCACTTGAGTCCCCAGATCCAGCCTGAAGCAAGCCAAGCTGAAACCTAACTATTTGTGCCAATTTAGTTCTTTTTTCCTCAGTTACTTTTAAGTAGAATCTCACTTCTAAGAATCTTAATCATAAAACTGCACAACTGTGAAAGAAAAAGGTATAAGGATATGCATACATCTTATAATACAAAAAATCCAAATGTCCACCAAAAGAGGGCTGGCTAAATTAATTACAGAATTGTTTGTCAAACTTGCCTAATTAAAATCACCTGGGCACTTATTAAAAATAAAGATAACCTGACCCCTGGGAGAGTCTAATTCACTAGGTCTAGGATAGGCTACTGAGATAGGCCATATTTTTAACAAGCATCCCCTATAATTTTCATAAGCAAGATAGTCTGGAAACCCTAAATTACAGTGTTTACATATACCGTGGTCTATCATTCAGACTTTTATGTGAAAAAGGTCCAAAACACATTGCTAAGTGAAAACAACACAAATTACAAAACAGATGTAACATTTAAATCTTTTCATGCAAAATTATGTAACTATCCACGTGGGTACATATTTGACCAAAGTACTCATTTTCAGCCAGGGCAGAGGCACCTGTACTCAGAATCTTACTGGGACTGGAAGGGGTCCCAACTCCCCAAAAGATTCTGATAGACATTCTGTTTAAGAATCTATGCTCTGGGGCTTCCCTGGTGGCGCAGTGGTTGAGGGTCCGCCTGCCGATGCAGGGGACACGGGTTCGTGCCCCGGTCTGGGAAGATCCCACAGGCCGCGGAGCGGCTGGGCCCGTGAGCCATGGCTGCTGAGCCTGCGCGTCCAGAGCCTGTGCTCCGCAACGGGAGAGGCCACAACAGTGAGAGGCCCGCGTACCACAAAAAAAAAAAAAAAAAAAAAAAAGAATCTATGCTCTGAGTTAGTGTTACTAATATGAATGTGAATCCTTCAGGAGCAGATGTAAGATTGAATGTTCTGGCACAGAGAAAAGTCTGGAATAATGTTCATCAAAATGATGATAGAAGTTACTCCAATGGTAGGAGTTCAGGTGATTTTTACCAGCTTT
This sequence comes from Mesoplodon bidens, assembly GCF_964165515.1. NCBI lineage: Eukaryota > Metazoa > Chordata > Mammalia > Artiodactyla > Ziphiidae > Mesoplodon > Mesoplodon bidens. Next base: position 26,297,648 of record NC_138168.1, read on the forward strand.
CTTGTAATGTTCTGTATTATTTTAATTTTTATTTACAATGAACCAATACATTTAGAATTGGGGAGAAGAAAGCTGTCTGCACAGGAGAAAGTTAAAATATTTTTAATCAAGTAATTTTATGATTATTAAATATAGATTTTCTGAATGGGAAAATTCTTATCAGTTTTCAAAATTCAAATGTAAAAGTACAAGTGGCTGCTTTCAAAGACACAATCCTCTTCCAACAAGAACTATTAGTCCATACAGCTAAAGAGCCAAGGAAAAATGTGATATGTCATATCACTCAATTAAAATTCGACTGACAAGTAAAACAATAAAATGAGTTTTTCAATAAGAGTTTTTTTCAATCACAAAGAACAAAAAAATTAAGATTTAATTTTGTTCACTTATTCTGTATCTAAGACAATGATCAAGTGACAGTAAGTGCAGGTAAGAGATAAATGGAACTTCACATCGTAACAAAAACTAGATTCAATTTTTTAACTGTCAATTATACACCAATAAAAAAAACTTTTTTAAAAAACTGGATCTGATTCTAAATTTCCTGTTTAATTATTAAAAATACACATTTACTTGCACAAGAAAGAAAAACAGCAATGTTTGATTTTTTTTAAAAAAAGATAAAATATGACTTACCCCATCTAGGAGAGTATTTGATAAATGCATGCGGAGATCTTTACGAAATGGAAATTCCAGATTTGAAACATGAAACACTGAATTATCTCTATCAATCATAAAAACTTCATTTGTGCCATCAATCAACATCATATACCTTAAATGAAACATTAAAAAGATAATATTAACAGTAAAATTCAAGAATAGAGTCATAAGAAATAACAGTTGAATTGTTTTTCCTTAGACTTACAATAGCTGCCTGGAATAATGTTCACCAGAGTCCCCCCTCCACCATCATTCAGATTAAAGTACCACAAATAACAAAATCTTTTTTAAAGATGTTTTTGTTTCCTATAAAAAACATAGGGTATAGAGAAATCAAAGCTTTTTATGGAAACAATGTGATGTTCAAGAGCAACCTTATAACCCATCTTAGGAGAGAACGGTTCTCTAATTTTTATTAGATCTTAACCATCAAAGTTTACAAAACACACAAACACACATATACGTAATTACGGAATTTTATTGGCTCAACAACTATACAAATTAGGGGTTACTCTCTTCACTTTGCAGTAAAAAAAGAAAGTGATTTGAAATGGCAAGACATCAAAGTATCCAATGTTCCTTCTACCACACAACAGTGAGCAGAACAGCTAACCCCTCTCTTTGAGTTAATGTGATGATATAACCAGATACCACCATTTCAGGTACAACTCTCATTCATTACTATAAAATTAAAATATTTTTTAACACAAGCTCATGAGAATTTTTATTAGCCAATCAATATATGGGGGAATTTATATACTTTAAAATGTGTCATCCTTCAAATGGCCAAGTTACTATCACTGATTCCCAATTAGTTGATCATCAAGAACAGAGCTCTACTGCACACCATATATGAAGTCCAGATGAATTCAAGTCAAGGAAATTACAGACCAACAGGCTATACTACCAAACAGATAATAGCAAGATTTGGGATGAAAATGGAGACCATACCCAGCTACCAAACTCTTCAAAGAATGAGAGAAATCTGACAGCAATAAATTAGAAAGTTAAAAGACATGAGCCTCAAAGGAACAGAAGAATCACTGTGTTGTTTTGTTTGTTGTTAAATGAAACACTGAAAGACTAATAGTCTGGATGTACCACTGAGAACAGAGGAGAATGCGGACCATCTGCCTAATTTCCTACCGATGAGGTAGGTCAGAAAAAAAAAAGCAACAACTCAAAGACGGAGCTAAATCAACTTAAGGCTGGGGGACAGAAGAAACGTTCAACAAAGAGACGGAAGCAAACGTAGTACATGGCGGCTAATATAGAGGACAATTTGTTTCCCATAAACAAGTGTTCTAAAAAACAGGGAGACATGTTCAGACAGACGAGGAGAAATGGGAGGGCTGATTAAGGTAACAGACGTGTGTGACAACAGGCTGAAGAGCAGCAAGGCAGACCAAAGGGGCTGACATTTGGGGACTGGATTGGAAGCATGCTGTTACTAGTGTTTTCAAAATAATTAGTTGTAGCAGGCCCCTGGAGAGGAGGTGAAGGACTCGGGCCCTTGCTATGTATTGAAAGAGCTGTATCCTTAGGAGATGGGGATTGTGAAGACTCAGGTTGCACTTGGAAAAAGAAAATCAGCCTCAGTCTGGACTGACTGTGCATCTGAGAAAGTCAGACCAACTGACGGGCCAGCAGGTTGGCAGACAACAGGAATACTTAGTTCCCAAAGCTCTCCTGCACATGCTTTCCAAAAGCGACAAATCCTAGTAGATAGGGAGAGTCTAGTCTTCTTGAAGAAGTCAACTTGCCCTGCATGGTGTTTCAAAGAGAATTTAAATCAACATAAGAATAGGGCAAATAAGGACTTCCTTGGCGGTCCAGTGGTTGAGACTCTGCACTTCTACTGCAGGGGACATGGGTTCGATCCCTGGTTGGGGAACTAAGCTCCTGCATACCGCGCTGACTGGCCAAAAAAAAAAAAAAGGAATAAGGCAAATAAAAAGCCTTGTTGCAAAAAAAAAAAAAAGCCTTGTGATACCTTCTGCAAAAATGGTACTGAAGACACAATCCATCATGTTGTTTAAGGACCTAGGTCAGCATTTTGCAAAGCTTATTATTTACTTTTAGGATTTCATGGCAAAACAAATTAGGGAAACACTATATCTTTCTCTGGGAAAGTCAAGATACATATCAGGAACATTTAAGGTTGTAAGAAAACATGTAAGGAGTAACTCAGTTTTCCTGGGTCTCTCCCATGTATATAGGAAGTACACATGTTATTAAACTTTTTCTCCAGTTTAAAAAAAAGAAAACATACAAAAGTCTGTTTATCTTATTTAGCCCATTATTTCCTAAACTTAATCCTGATATCTGTTAATATCCAGCAGAATTAATATTCTTTTCTTTTTTTTTTTTTTTTTTTTTTTTTTTTTTTTTTGCGGTATGTGGGCCTCTCACTGTTGTGGCCTCTCCGGCTGCGGAGCACAGGCTCCGGACGCGCAGGCCCAGCGGCCATGGCTCACGGGCCCAGCCGCTCCGCAGCATGTGGGATCTTCCCAGACCGGGGCACGAACCCGCGTCCCCTGCATCGGCAGGCGGACCCTCAACGACCGCGCCACCAGGGAAGCCCTCTTTTTTTTTTTTAATTTAATTTTTTTTTTCTTTTTTTGGCTGTGTTGGGTCTTCATTGCTGCACATGGGCTTTCTCTAGTTGCGGCGAGCAGGGGCTACTCTTCGTTGCAGTGCACGGGCTTCTAATTGCGGTGGCTTCTCTTGTTGCAGAGCACGGGCTCTAGGCGCGTGGGCTGCCGTATTTGTGGCGCACAGGCTCAGTAGTCATGGCTCGCGGGCTCTAGAGTGCAGGCTCAGTAGTTGTGGCAGAAGGGCTTAGTTGCTCCGCGGCATGTGGGATCTTCCCGGACCAGGGCTCAAACCCATGTCCTCTGCATTGGCAGGCGAATTCTTAACCACTGAGCTACCAGGGAAGTCCAGAATTAGTATTCTATATTCACAGTTTGAGAAAAGCTGGCTTATGCTAACAAATTTCTGAATTCAGAAAAAATAAACAGGACTTCCCTGGTGGCACAGTGGTTAAGAATTCGCCTGCCAATGCAGAGGACATGGGTTCGAGCCCTGGTCCGGGAAGATCCCACATGCCGCGGAGCAACTAAGCCCGTCTGCCACAACTACAGAGCCTGCACTCTAGAGCCCGCGAGCCATGACTACTGAGCCCGCGAGCCAAAACTACTGAGCCCACGAGCCACAACTACTGAGCCCGCAAGCCACAACTACTGAGCCTGCGCACCACAACTACTGAAGCCCACACACCTAGAGCCCATGCTCCACAACAAGAGAAGCCACTGTAATGAGAAGGCCACGCACCACAAGGAAGAGTAGCCCCCACTCACCACAACTAGAGAAAGCCCGCGTGCAGCAATGAAGGCCCAACACAGCCAAAAAGAAAGAAAGAAAGAAATGGTTTCCCTCTTCTGATCATAAGATGACAACAGAAATTATATTTCCCTTTTCACTGGCTGCCCAGAAGCTCAGAATTAAATAAAATGTTCAAATAGAATAAGTATTAAATCCCAGGGTGCTGGTACATTCTGCTTTTTCTGTCATAATTATTCTCTATTCATTTTTTAACACACTTATTTGATATATATATATATATATATATATATATATATATATATATATATATACTTTTTACTTCAAGTGGAATATCAATTAAAAGAAAATACTATCTATGTATACTTATGCATAAACAGATTTAAAAGACCAAGGAAGGAAAGGCATTAGAAGATGGAATTCACTATAAAGGATTGCTCATGGGAAACTCAGCTTACATATGCAGAGATATCAGAGAAATTATTTAGCAGTTGGTATTCAGGGATTCTTCTGCACATATAAATTTTCAGGCTTTGGAACAGAAGTTTCTGGAATGTGATTTTTGGTTTGAACTCCAGTCATTCCGAATCACATGTACTTTTGTTACGTGATACCCATGAAAAATAAGAAGCTACTTCCTGTTAGGGAAGAAAGGTAAGGAATGTGGAAATAACCTCAACTGCAAATTTAATATACAGAGTTACCAAATTATTTGTATTATATACATTCTCATTAAAAGACAAAAATACAGAAGTTTCACTGGATTAGAAAGCATTGATTCCCTTTTTATATTGAAGTATATATACCAAACCATATAAATAAGAGAAAAGCCAAATTTATAAACTGCTTTTTTTTTTTTTTATTTATCACTGCTCTGCGCTGCGCGGCTTGCAGGATCTCAGCTCCCCGACCAGGAATCAAACCCTGGGCCCTCAGCAGTGAAGGCACAGAGTCCTAACCACTGGACCACCAGGGAATTCCCGTATAAACTGCTTTACTTTAAATACTGGTTTTCCAGCTTGACTAGAAACTATCCTTCGCAGCAGTCACTGAGATGTGAGATAGCTAATCAAGTAAAACCACCAATTATACATTAATACAATTCAGGAAGTACATAATTAAAGAGGAAAACTGATTAAAAACAAAGTATTGGTAACTAATACCACCTTAGAGTTTTAACTCAAATTCCTAATAGTAGTCTGAGGGTAAAATAATCTTTACACATCTTATAATTTAAATTTATCACCAATATTCATTAATATGGAAAGAGATCCACAATATATTAAATGAAGAAAAAGCAAGTTAAAAATCAGAATGTATGACTATGAGGGGTAGGGAGATAAAACTCTGTATGAATAGTAAAATAGACAGGAAAGCCTACACCAGAGAATTGTCATCTCTATGCGGAATTATCAATAATATTTGCTTTCCTCATTATACTTTTTTGTACTTTTAAGAAATTTTAGAAATAAGCACAAATTGCTTTTACAAGCCAGGGGGGGAAATATTAAAGTTACAGAAAAAACAAAAAATAGAAATATAGTCTAGTCAGAGTCTGAGAAATGTTTTTTCCTTTGGCAATAAAATAAGATGGGATGTTAAACCTTGATGGTCATATACCACAGCAGCTTCAAAATTAGCAGGTGTTTCTCCTCTCCTATTACAAAGCATTCATAGTGGGTAATAAAAACAGAAAAGTTGATCATGTAAATTGATTCATTTCACCACCATCTTCTCTTGTACCAATTCCTATCAAACTCACTATGGTTTTTTGTTTTAAATAATTAACCAGTTAATTGTTTTAAATATTTACTAAAGGGCCAACGAGTTATCAGGCACAGATGCTAGAAATATAACAATGAACAGCACAGGTTCTTCATCTAACTTCATATAATTTGTACCCTTAGCAAGAAAACAAGACATTAAACAAATAATCCCAAACATAATAAGTATTGACAAGGTGAAGTACTAGGCACTACAGGAGCATACAAAAGGCAGAACCTGTCAGAGTTCAGATATCAGGAAAGGCATCCCAGAGGGGTTCTCATGTAGCTGATAGTAACACCAGGTTATGAACACTTAGCGAGCAATGGCTATGCACGGAGCAGTGTTCAAAGCCCTCTACATTAACTCAATTAAGCCTTACAACAATCTTACCATGTAGAGAAAATTATTGTCCCCATATTCCAGATGAGGAAACTGAAACTGTAACCTGCCCAAGGCCATAAAGCTGGCAAAATAGCAAAGGTGTTATTAAAACCTAGACAATAATCTATCTCGACAACCTCTACAGTATCCTGCCTCCACCTGCATTGTGCAGAAGTTAACCCAGCAACTTCTGTTGGGGGTGGAGGGAAAAGGGAAGGGTAGATGGGATGTGTGGTAAGAACCAGTGCTTGGTACAGTCTACCAGTTGCAATATCCTTGAGACAAAAACAGAAGGTGCGTGTTTTGGCAACAAAAAATTCAGAATACAGAAGCATAGAGAGAAAGAGGGAAATGGCATGGCTTGAGTCTAGAGAAGTAGTTAAGGGCTTAGTGATTCATGAAAACTCTTTTTCACTTTATTCTAGAAAGTGGAAAACCCCTGGCATGAGACAAACAGAAACCATAATGGGTAATTCAAACCCAAGATAGGTAATACAGGAAACTGGTTACAAAGATGTTGCAAAGCTGAAAAGGTTAACAAGGGAAGATGAAGATAACAAGAGATGAGTAACTGCAGGAAGCACTACCACCTAAAGGGCTGGGGGAACAAAACGGAAGAGGCGTGTTATCAGAGGCAAGGAGCTTGGAGGATGGGCATTGCGGGGCCTGGAAGTGGGGGGGGGGGGTGTCCACAGAACTCAGGGCTCAAACCTCTAAGGAGGTGGCACCAAATGGCTGAGACCTGGACCTCTAAGGAGAGGAGCACAGCACCTCAAGTTTCCATCTCTACGGAGCAGGCACAGAAGGGAGGATGCTCAAACAGCCTAGTGGGTGAGGAAATGCAAGCGGCACTCATTTGCCTACGATGCACCCTCCAGAAGCTGGCACCTCTGAGAGGGAGCAGTGCGGTTGGTGCTGGGAGTGCCAAAAGAAGCTGGGAACGAAGTAACAGCTGTCGCTGGCGGCTGGAGGGGTAAAGAAAGTAGAAACAAGAGAAGTCGCTTCTCTCACCTTCCGAATTCCTCCCCATGGTAAAACCCAACAAGAGGCAAGCTGGCAAGGGAGTCGGAGAAATGCAGTTTGCGGAGTCCCTCATCACAGTTTAAAAGGGTGGCACGGGAGCTGAGAAAGAGCAGGTAGAGGAACAGCAGCCGACTGAAAGGCTTTTAGCAAACTAACAGCACAATCTGACCTGCACTTTTCAAAGTTCACCCCCACATAATGTATACTGCTATAGGATAGGAACCGATCTGTAGATCAGAGAAATTACGAGGCTTTTATGGTACTCCAAGTGGGACTACAGTGGCAATAATTACTTAGAGGTAAGCGGATAAATTCAAAACGTGTAAGAGGCAGACTGACGGGATAGTGTGCTCTCGACTGGCTATGGGGCTGAGGGGCAGAAGAAGTCGAGGAGGACTCCCAAGCTTCTGGCAGGAGGAAGGAGTGCACTTTATTAGCTGAGCCGTGGAGCACCGAAGGAGGAAGCAGTCACTGTTCAGTTTCACTGGGGAGAAGTGACAGAAAGGATACGGACATGGATGTTTTCATTTTTACATTGGAAACCAAAAGGCCCAGATTTTCTCTATCCCTGTCTCTAGCAGGTTGGAGGTAGGGTCTAAGTCAGACAACCAAATGCTCCCTTCCCAGAACTTTTAACTTGAGAGACAGTGAGGCACAGGAATAGATTAAAAATGATTCGGAGCGACAGCAGAGGCACCGTCACCAAGTGCCAGTGGTGGCCTCCTATTCCAAGTGTTCCTGCGCCTGACCTCGGCTCTGGTCCTTGATGCCTGGCTTCCCTTGATTCTTATCCATTTTCTGAGACTGGTTCTTCTGAGAGCCAGCCTTCCAATATATTCCTTTGTTTACATTAGCCAAAGTTGATTTCTACTGCTTACAGTCGATGCAATGCTAATGGATATGTTGTTTGGTTGTTGCTTTCTTTTCCCATTTTGCCCACTACATACTGCTGAATTCAAGTAAGTTATATGTGCCCATGAAAGAACCACACTGTAGTGTCTGTCCCCCAACCTATCCTCAACACCAATGGTTATGTGATATCAGCTCTTTACACAGTAACTTCATACCAAGAGATATGCCATCTATTTCCTGTCCTTCAACAGAGATAAGTGTACAATGTTAAGCCCAGAGTCTACCTTCCCTTTGTACCTTCTCTCTCATAAGAATTCACTGCCAAACCTCTACTGTTTCTATACCAGCTACATTTCCTCTCATTTCTATTCCCAGTAGAACTGGTATACAGCCTCTGAAACCTAATTCTCAAGATTGTAGAGAAATACAGTTATATTAAAATCTCTTGCAAAGAAATTCACAATTTAGAGCCACTTCCCCAGATACAATCATAAACCTTCCTGACATAAGAGCAGTTGGTCAGACTCTGGCCCCGACCCACCAACACCAGTCAGACCTTATTCCAGAAACGACGCAAGAACTGCTGACTTGCTGAACCCCAGCTTTCTTCCTTCCCCATGGGGGTTTAGGCACACTTTGCCTTTTTCTCTCACTAGCTCACTGCTCAGTAAACTTGATCTCTGGTAGTCCCTTTTGCAAAGTATATCCACATCCTCTTTAACCCATTTTTCCCCCATTTCTTTCAACTGTTAAACAAAAGAGAAATTTATGTTATGTATATTTTACCACAATTTTTAAAAATGAAAAACCATTTTCCTCCTTCTCACCTTGTTCACTTAGTTCCATTAATGAGTTAAGAGAGCTCTAATAGAGGCTAGTGACACAACTGTATCAAGCAAAATTAAAAGTCGTGAGTTTTTGATCCACCTAGACAAAATAATCAGTGTCACAAAGTCCCCCCCAGTCTCCATCATGCTCTCAATCTAGCTCCTCCTCATCTTATAAAAATAGAACTCGTTTCTCCAACAGAGTTTTTATAAACTTCTTTATATGTTGCAATATAGTTTGTTTGGTTACCTGTGTTGAAACAGTACATATTGTCACTTTTCACAGCAGACAAACGCAGTAAATGATTTAGCTACCTTAGGAATTAAGCAAGCTTTATAGGCTAGGTTGGGAACCAAACCACCATTTAGACTACAATTCTATGGAAACACAACCTAAAGTCTACCAACATAAACTAAGGAATCTCAGAAAAAGACTTCAGATAACTTGAAACATCACTGCTTACACTGCTTCCACAAAAAGACCAATATTTGATGATAAAGCAATGTAATCCCTTACACACAGCTTTACTTTCAAACTTAATGCTATAATCTGTTTATCTGACACAAATAACATTTCAACCTTTGAAAACAAAAACTATTTGAAGTACAGCTTTACCTTATTTTATCTTCCCAGAAACTCAAAGAACTCATATTAAGGTCATTCTTATTTTCACATTAACAAATTAAAGAGAACAAACAAACAGTAACACTACCGCCACCTAACCTTTTATAAATTTTTTATGTCTGTTATTAACAATCACTGAAATGAAGACACAGTCCTAACATATTCTTCAAATAACTGTGAAGACACAGTTCTCTTCATCAAAAACTATCAAAATTTTCATTCAACATTATAAAAGATTCCAACCTAACAGGTATTATTATCTTGATTTACTGATTCTATATGCAGAGCAGCCTTCTTCAAAAGGATGAGCTCATTTTTAATCTTCATATCACATCAATTTAAAGTTATAAAACAGATGTGATTAAAGTTTTATAGTCTTAAATTCACTTTAAGCCCACAGCTTCATTCTATTATGTGATCACTTATATACATAGGACAGTAATTAAACAGACAACGTGTATTATTTAATTTTAAACTGCAAAGCCCATTCACTTCCCCACAAATTTAATTGTCAAACTTGTCTAATCAGCCTCTGATCTTAGAATGTTAATTGTATGTTAAATGGCAGGTCAAAAGCATGCCACCTGAACATTTGAACAGTTTGCCAACATTTAAATGTCCCCTACTTAAGCACAGTCATCTTTATTTTATATGTTGTTTATACAGCAAATTTTCCACTATGTTATGTTCACCTGAGTTTTGTTTAAGCCTGGTACTTGGTAAACTTTGTCTATGGAAAAATCATCAGTCAAAAGACTTTTATTTCAACTTGGGTAATTCATCGCAAATAAATCTTGAAGACCTAGGGGTATCTACCATTTAAAAAGAAAAATCCCAAATCCTCCAAGCCTTCTCATTAAAATATCATGTATGCCTACTTCTATTAATAGATAGTAAAAATTTTTAAAGCATAGATGTTTCTGTTTCAAGAAACCCCCTTCAACCAGCAAGATTTAGTCTGTGCAAGCTTAAAAATCAACGCTCTAAAAGAATCTGGCAGGTGCAGGGCCCAGTATCAGCTTCTAGAGTCCTCCCTCCCATTCCACAGAATTAATGATAACGTAATACAAATAATCAAGTATATAATAAGATTTAGAGTAAATTTCTTCCAAACCACTCAACAATTTAAAAATTTAATTTTCTTACTTTGTTTTCATGAAGTATGAATGGTACCAGTGCTATCATTATGGGCTTCGGGAAGAAAATTCCAGTTCCAGAGCCTGTAACACCAGATTCAATCAGTGCTTGCCATCTAGACCACTAAAAAATAGGCAGGCATCTGTAACCAAAAATCTCATCAAATATTATAAAATGATTCTAACTGTCCAACTCCTAAGTATATGCTTTTTTTTTTTAAATAAATTTATTTATTTATTTTTTGGCTGGGTTGGGTCATCTTTGCTGCATGCAGGCTTTCTCCAGTTGTGTTGAGCAGGGCTCAACATCACAGTGCATGGGCTGCTCATTGAGGTGACTTCTCTTTGTTGCAGAGCACGGGCTCTAGGCGCAAGGGCTTCAGTAGTTGTGGCACGCAGGGTTAGTTGCTCCGCGGCATGTGGGATCTTCCCAGACCAGGGCTCGAACCCGTGTCCCCTGCATTGGCAGGCCGATTCTTAACCACTGCACCACCAGGGAAGTCCCTAGGTATATGCTTTAACTTCAGAAGTGCAACTGTCTTATCCCTTTGTCATTTTGCCATCCTCCACTGCTCAGAAATATGTACATGCCTACTGCTAAGCCTATGTATGTGTAAAACTATACCTTGTCCTAAAATACATTATCTTCAAACTCTTACTCAAAACTCCCTTTCATGAAATCTCTTATACTCTAAATAACAGGTCCTATTCAAATCACTCTATCACTCCAAGTTTTTTAAAAATTATAAATCTAATATGTACAAAAAAGAATTGCCTCTGGTAGAAGAGAAGCATACGGGAAGCAAGCAGGAGCCTTAAAGTCCACTTCAAGGAATTTCAACTTTAGTTTTAATTGAGCTGAATTACAGCTAAAATGCAACACATGTTAAAAGATAAAATAATATATTATATGTTGTTCATTAGTGAACATTAGTTATAGAGGTATTTTATTACATACCATTAATTATATATTAATATATAGTAAATAGGGGGGAAGATATCTATAGGCAAAACAGAAGGCACCAACATAGAAAGATATGTGGGAGTCCACTATGGAGGTTAAGACGTTCATCCCAGACAGGCTCTTCCTAGCTGTGTGATTTTGCACAAATCACCTGACTACTGTAAGATGCAGTTTCCTCATCCAAAGTCTCCACCTCGTAAGCTGGTTGCAAGAATTAAACAAGTTAGTACCCCCAGATTCAAAGCAGCATTATCCACAACAGCAACAGTGTAGAAGCAACCCAAGTGCCCACTGACAGACAAATGCATAAGTAAAATGTGGTATATATATTAAATGGAATATTATTCAGCCCTAGAAAATGAGGGAAATTCTGAAGTATGCTACAATACAAATGAACCTTGAGGACATAATGCTAAGTGAAATAAGCCAGTTACAAAAAGACAACTACTGTATGATTCTACCTATACGAGGTACCTAGAGTAGTGAGAAATCAGAGAGACCAAAAGTAGAATGGATGGTTACCAGGGGCTGGGAGAACTGGGGAATGGGGAATTATCATTTAAAGGGTATAGAGTTTTAGTCTTGCAAGATGAAAAGCGTTCTGGACATGAATGGCAGTGATGTTTGCACACATTATGAATGTATTTAATACCACTGAACTATATACTTAAAAACAGTTAAGATGGTAAATTTTATGTTATGGGTATTTTACCACCATAAAAAAAAATGAAAAAGAAAAAGAATTAAATGAATTAATATATGAAGAATACAGAACAGTACCTGGTACATGGTAATAAAATGAAAGCTATTGTTATTATACTATGTCCAGGGCACATAGTAAGTACTTAATTAAGGCTGGATATCATTGTTATTAATACTATGACTACTACTTTACACAATCCAAAAAAGAGTCAAGGTCATTAATAAACAAAGTCTGGATAAGACAGAAAGGATTCATTTCCTGTAGGCAGGGAAGAAGAGGACATCTCTTCTGAACAGAGAGGAAAAAGAGATGAGTGAACCAAAAATTCTGAAGTGCAGAAAAGTAAACCATAGGTAATTCCCTGTGAGGGTTACCCACAGCTCACACACTCAAGCTTATATGCACCTTTACACAAAGGCAGGCAAGCACTACAGTAAGTAGGTCCTTATTTCTTTTTTCTATGAAGAGCTGTAACCCAAAACAATTTTGTAAAGTCAGAAGCTGCACTACCTGAATGAGCAATAACTCAAAGAGCTCAAATCAAAGAACCTGAATCAGGTGGATTTCTCAATCTGTCTAGGAAACTGTTTCCTAAACACTAAAATGATAAAAACAAACCTGAGCCTAACGTATTCCAATGTACTGAAACAGCTTCTTAAGATTTACTAACAATAATAGTATATATAAATAAATACACAATTACTCCAAAAGGTATTGTACATAATGGAAAATTACCATGTTTTTGTCCCACAATCTAGCTCATTATATAAAAATTAGTAAAAGGATAATTTAAATTAAATTATAATTAAGGGAATTTCCTGGCGGTTCAGTGGTTAGGACTCCTCACTTTCACTGCTGAGGGCGCGGGTTCATTCCCTGGTGGGGAACTAAAATTCCACAAGCCGCACAGTACGGCCAAATTTAAAGTGTGTGTATGTGTGTGTGTGTGTGTATATAATATATTAAATCTACATGGGTTCATATTTCCCTTAGCAGCTTAAAAGAAACGTAAGGATTATCATAACAGTAAGAGTAGCTGATCAAGTCCCTTTCTATGTACAAGTTTATAAGATCAACTAATTAACGGAGTTTAGGGAAATGCAAGAAGTAGAATATAAAAGCATACCTTTCAACTAGTGAAAAGAACTGTCAAATCAGGACTGAATTATTTGCTACCAGCAATACGCATCTTGCTAAGTGCCACTTCTGTGGGCTAGAGTATGTTCCCTCCTCCTTTCCACCAATCTACAAAGAATTAGAGAATTATGGACTCTTAAAGGGCTGGAAGGGTTCTTACGATGTAGTAACACTTCACCCAAGTGGTGTGTACACACACAGGCGCACACAGACACATATATCCCACCACCAGCCCTGCGACAATCCCAAACAGCACTTAAGGCACAAGAAAAACCAGGCTAGATTCAAATGCAAGTGAGAACAAAAAGTATTCATATAGGCACTACCAAAGACACAAAACTATCTGGTTATATTACCTTCATCAGTTCATAACTGTCTGAAAATAAAGTATAGGTTAATAGTCAACTTACATAAATAAAAACATAACAATTTACCCTTCTAGAGCAAGATGCTTCTACCTCAAAGACTCGGTTTGAATACAACATAGGTATTTTTTAATATCTTCTAAGTTCATTTAAATGTTTTTCTTAATGGTCACCTAAAGTCCAAAATCCAAGAACTCTAAAACCATAACTGAATACAGACACAATTGGATAAATCAATCTCTTCAAATCCTCAAAAGCGATAAGGTTAGCAAGAGAAAAATCTTAAGATACATCTTAAAGATTCAAACTGAGTAACATTGGCTAAATGAGTTCCATCTAATTAGGGGGACAGGAGGATTTCTCTTGGTTTGTAACTATTTCCTTATGCTCAGAAATATGGCTTTTCGTCACATTAAAAAATACAAGGGACTACCCTGGCGGTCCAGTGGTTAACACTCCACGCTTCCACTGCAGGGGTGCGGACTCGATCCCTGGTCGGGAACTAAGATCCCACATGCCAAGTGCCGTGGCCAAAAAAAAAAAAAAAAAAAAAAAAATTCAAGCCCACAACTGCTAATTAGGTATAGCCATTGAACAAACATGGTCTCTCTGGTATCCTCATCCTGAGAAACTTGAATAGATTCTTGCTACTTAAAGTGTGGTCCTTGGACCAGTAGCATTGGCATCACCTGGGAACTTGTTAAAAATGCAGAATCTTGGGCCCCATCCCAGACTCACTGAATCAGACTTACATTTTAACAAGATCCCCAGGCAATTCATATGCACATTAACTTGAAAAGCACTGGATTAAATAACCTCTAACCATCCTTAATACTCAAATTGCAAAGGAAAAGAGAAAAGCCAAACAACAGAAGCCAAAATAAGCAAAAATAAATTAAAATTTTTAGAAACATATAAAAAAAAGAGCTTCCACTAAAATGCCTGTTCAAAAGTTATAGTCAGTAGATTTTCCCTCTCTTCTTAGTTACAGAAATATTGTTTTGATACTGACTAGGGTAAAAGGAGCCGAGGATTAAAAAGAGAAGAGAAAGAAGACGAAGCAAGATCACAAGTTAGTTCCAATCTCAGTCTTCTAGTTCTCACATTTTACATTTTGCAACTTTTGAAACTCACTGTTGCCTACACTAGCTGAATGAATGCCAATATAACCTACTTTCAATAAAAGCTTTCACAAAGGTCCCCAAAAAGGTTCACTTAATCGTCCTTGAGCATAACGGAAAATGAGAAAAAGAAGTGTTGCTATAGGGGCTTCCCTGGTGGTGCAGTGGTTAAGAATCCGCCTGCCAATGTAGGGAACACGGGTTCGAGCCCTGGTCTGGGAAGATCCCACATGCCGCGGAGCAACTAAGCCCGTGTGCCACAACTACTGAGCCTGTGCTCTAGAGCCTGTGTGCCACAACTACTGAGCCCGTGTGCCACAACTACTGAAGCCCTTGCGCCTAGAGCCCACGCTCAGCAACAAGAGAAGCCACCGCAGTGAGAAGCCCGCACACCGCCAACGAAGAGTAGCGCCCGCACACTGCCAACGAAGAGTAGCCCCTGCTCACCGCCAACTAAAAAGAAAGCCCGCGCTCAGCAACAAAGACCCAACGCAGCCAAAAATTAATTAATTAATTTTTAAAAAACAAAAAAGACACCCTTTAAAAAAAAAAAAAAAGTGTTGCTATAGGGGCTTCCTGTGCCTCCTGTCAGAAAACCCCCTTGAGGTGTCTCGGTTGGCTGGCTCTCTGTGACATTACCTCTTTCTGCCTCCAGTCACAGAAGTAGGTTGGCTGCTTCCCCTTCTGCAGCAACTATTCCTCAAGTGTTCACTTCCCTGCCTTCTGTATCACTATGAAAAACACTCTCTTGCCATACTCTGTATTCCAAAAAACAGCTCTTCTAAGTACCTCAAAGGCCACTGGGCTAACCTACTGATGCAGCAGTCCCAAGCGGCCTTCAACTTCAAGATGATTGAGGTAAAGGATCTCCCACCTTACAACTTCCTAACAACAACTCAAGAAGAAGTAGGCGTTGGTGTAACAGTCAAAATTTAAATCAAAAACTCATGGCTCAGAAATCCTTAAAACTCTTGACATGTTTAAATATATATACTAACAGTTTCACCAGCCACCAGTACAATAATTGTCTTCCTTTAGTCCAAGCACCTTACTGCCTAGTGGCTAGAACTTAACAAAGACTCTGGATTGACAGGAATTATCAGGACAGTCTAGCTCAGACAGGCTGTTTCCGCTTCATGACTTCGTGCTGCTCCTCTTGCCCATGTTACTCACTCTCCACTAGTCATCTTCCTCCTAAGAATGCCTACGTTCCAGAGTCTACGTCACATCATTTATAGGAAATTATATTTCACATTGTTCTCTCATGTATTCCCATTTTAATATTGCAATTAGATTTTCACCCATTTAAGGGCATGAACCATGTCTTAAATTTTCTTTTTCTAAATAGGTTCAAATTTTAAAAATAGAACTTTACCATGACTATGGAATTTCTCTTTAGAAAGTTAGAGTTCGGTTTATTTTATTTTAATGAATCTATTCATTTGGTAGACGGTGTAACTATCAACAACACTTACCAAGCACTTCCTACATGTTAAGCATTATTCTAACTGCTTTAGATGAAATTACTTAATCCTATAACATCTAGGAGGTAGTCATTGTTGTTATCCCTATTTTTCAGATGGGCAGGTTGGGAGTTACAGGGGTTATATAACTTTCCTAAGGTCACATGACTAGTAAGTATGGGAACTTCAGGATTTGAACCCAGGTAATCTAGTTTCAATACCCAAGCTCTTAACCACTACACTATACTGCTTCTCAAAAACAGACCTGTTTTATAAGCTAATATACTTAAGTATTTTTGTTTTTTAGAATTTTATTGCATTATTACCTTTATATGTCCATGATTCTACTGACTATGCAGAATACCTAACATAGGCTCACAATCCCTCTTACCTGAAAACTTTGGAGTTAGATATACTCCCAAATTAAAAAAAAAAAAAATTTTTTTGACAATCTTAAAATATACTAAAAATAAAATAAAATAGGTACAAACTAATTTTCCTCTCAAAACTTTATTGCTATTGAAATTGACCACAAAAAAGAAAAAGAAATTGACCATACACTAACATATTTAATTTGGTGGCTCCAAGTACATCGTCAGAACAGTTATCATTTAAAACCTGTCAAAAATTAGAAATTTTATAAAACAAGCAACATCTTTTATGTGTATCTTAATTCCACTATATAACAATGAATCTTTTTCTTAATTATTTTACTGAAAGGGAAAGACCTAATCTACAAGAAACTTGAAATAATTTTACGTTTAACACAGATATTATACTTTACCATACATATTTTACTATAAAAATCCCATTATTTATTTTAAATGTATAAATAGACTAATAGCACCACTAGGTTATTTTTAAGAAAGATAATTAAAAACACACGTAGAAGATGCATAACATGAAGATGTTTGATTTTATTTAATACTGCTTTACGCACATAGGGAAATATAAGTACATAAAACTATATCTAAGTGCACCAAATGTTTTAAATGACTTAATTTCCCAATTCATTAGTACGAAATGTTTAATGAATCACACTATTAGAAATTAACTGGTTCCCACTGGTCTTTGTTCATGTTCACATAAAATTACTGGGAAAAAGTCTAGATGTAACAATGTCAACAGCTAAATACTAAATACAGTACCTAACCTCTGAGATTACAAAATTAAATATGGACTTGTCGTATTAAGGCAACTACCAAGGCCAGATCACAGAGTCGATTCAATGTGTAGTTGCTTAAAGTTTACAATTTAAGGAGCAATTTTATTTGTTCTCGTTATATACTGTATTCTGTGCCTCTAGCTACATTTACATTTTATCAGGCTAATATAACACTTAAAAGGCTTAAAAGCCATTTAAAATAATTCATGGGGAGACAGTTTAGTTCTCTGCCCAGGCAAAAATATTTTAAAAATTAAATTTTCTAAAGTCTAAGGTGTTACGAAAATAAAATTTGTCCAGAAAGGCTCACCTGCCCGCAAAAACAGCAGAAACAGCGGAGCTGGGCTGAAAGCCAGGAACATACTGTTCTAAGATGGGCTGCATATAAAATCTTCAAACCAGGGCTTCCCTGGTAGCGCAGTGGTTGAGAGTCCGCCTGCCGATGCAGGGGACACGGGTTCGTGCCCCGCTCCAGGAAGATCCCACATGCCGCGGAGTGGCTGGGCCCGTGAGCCACAGCCGCTGGGCCTGCACATCCGGAGCCTGTGCTCCGCAACGGGAGAGGCCACAACAGTGAGAGGCCCGCGTACCGCAAAAAAAAAAGAAAAGAAAAAAAAAAATCTTCAAACCAGATCTCACAATTTAAAAAAGAGCTGTCAGAATTACTCATTTTCAATTTCTTTACCTAGTTCACAGATACTAATGCCTTTTGGGAATCAGATTACATGCAAACACTGAATATAGTTCCTAAAGAAAATAAAGATACTATATGATATGATGTATAATTTTAAAAAACAAAAGCATGTGGTTATAGAAATTTCTTTCCCAAAACATAATTGGAGCATATATATCAAAATTGCTATTCTTCATATACCGTGTACAAGTCCAACGACTGTTCTACCCTTATGAACAAAATTTCACTATCTAAAACAGAAGAGTTACATTCCAACACGAAGTTTTTCTATAGACTCCTTTGCTCCCAACATGAACAACTCAGCGCAAAACCCATATGAGATAAAAGAGAATCTTCAAATCGTTCTTTCATTTTCTGAGATTCCAACATAAGAACATCAGTTTCCTGAAGCAAACAAAACACTTTCAGAGACTTTAATGTGGCAAAATCGTTTTTACAAAAATAGGTCCAAAATGACATAGTCATCTACAAATATAATTCATATGCAATGCACAAAAGAACATGGCAACATTATCAAAACTGCCATGCTTTCAGTACTGTTGTATACATGATCCCACTAATCCTCACTAAATTCTTAATAATCCCAAACTAGTATTTTGGGATGTATTAGATGTACAATGCATTGGGTAACAGAATTCTACTACATCACAGAAGCAGCCTGAATTAAAGCTGGTCCTCTGCTGCCATCTAGTGCAGTCATAAAATGCCAAAACTAAACCAAAAATGACTGGAAAAAAACTTTTTGGTGATGAATCTGTTTAATAAATCATTAAAAATACTAGCTCAAAACATGGGCCTTAAATATCACTGCAGAAAACGCTACAAAAATATTTAATAATTTACTTTAAAATATGTGAGTGTAGGGATTTCCCTGGCAGTCCAGTGTTTAAAACTTTGCCTTCCAATGGGGGGGTGTAGGTTCGATCCCTGGTTGGGGAACTAAAATCCCACATGCCTTGTGGCCAAAAAACCAAAACATAAAAACAGAAGCAATATTGTAACAAATTCAATAAAGACTTTAAAAAAATGGTCCACATTTAAAATAAAAAAAACAATATGTGAGTGTATTCCCACAAATGTATTCTAGAGCATACAGAATAGAGCAGTAAGTGGTTATAATAAACTATCAGGTAATAATTACTCATGAAAAAAGCTACCTAGAATAATATTATCACAGTACTGTTTGTTATAAAAGCAAAAATTTCAAAACAATTTAAATTTTCAACCACACAGGACTTCTCAAATATATATGGTGCATTCAGGGCTTCCCTGGTGGCGCAGTGGTTGAGAGTCCACCTGCCAATGCAGGGGATATGGGTTCGTGTCCCGGTCCGGGAAGATCCCACATGCCGCGGAGTGGCTAGGCCCATGAGCCATGGCTGCTGAGCCTGCGCGTCCGGAGCCTGTGCTCCGCAACGGGAGAGGCCACAACAGTGAGAGGCCCACATACCCCCCAAAAAAAAAAAAATTATGGTGCATTCATACAATGGAATACAATGATCCAGTATGGCTCCTTTTCCTCCCAAGACACTATCAAAATGATAACAAAGTTAGATTTTTTAAAAGTATAAAGCCATCAGGTGGTTTTCAACATATGTCCACAACTCCTCAAACTCTTTGATATTCTTCCTTTTAAGAGGTGGAGCTAAACTTCCCTCCCCTTGAGTGTGGGCTGGATTTGTATCTCGCTCTCAACAAAGAGAATATGGCAGAAGTGATTGTAAATAACTTTTGAGATTAGTTTAGATTATAAAAAGACTACTACTTCCATCCTGGATATCTTGAAATATCGTGGATCACTTGCTCTGGAGGAAGCTGGCTGCCATGTAGTAAGGACATTGAGGCAGCTGTGGAGAACCACATGGAACCCCAGAGTTAGTATGAAGACTGCCTTAAGCTGAAGACATTTGAGATTCAAGAGATGCAGAAAGAAGCGTTCCCAGAGCTTCCCTTAGTTGACTAAAAGCAGAAACTTCTGGGAATGAGGCCACCATAAATCACCTCTTTGGAGCAGCTTCACTCCGAGGAAGGAGATTGAGAGTGAAACTATCTTAAAACCCCTCTCTGGGGGAATTTTACAGCCATGAAGAAGATGGAAAAGATCAATCACACCAGCATAACAAAGATTATCATAAACTTTCTTCTCTCCTGTTGTTATCCTAAATACAGGTTCTCCTAAAGAAACCCATTTGTTCTTCCCACAGAAGCCTTTTGCCTCCATTCCCTTCCCCCTATTAAGTTAGGTGTGTGTGTGTGTGTGTGTGTGTGTGTGTATATATATATGTATATATATATATACACACACACACACACACACACACACACACATATATATATATATATCCCCCTAACTTTAGACATTTAGCACATCACTTCTTTTGTGCACTCCCACAGGCATATGAATAAACTTCTTTCCTCTTCTTTCCTCAGTTTAATCTGCAAACTCCCAAACACTAAACATAGTGGGTACAAGTTTTTCCTCCCCACCCAGGCCTGCAAGGCAAGGAATGGAGGCCTCAGGCCAACAATCAGCAAAGAACTGAGGCCTGCCATCAACCACAAGAGTAAGCCTGGAGGTGGAGCGTCGAGGTGACGGCAGCCCTGGCCAACAGTGTGACAGCGACCTCGTGAGAGACACGGAGCCAGAACGACCCAACTAAACTGTTCCCCAGAACCATGAGACCATAAATGTTTGTTGTTTTATGCTGCTAAATTTGAGGGGGTACTCTTGAGGTAATTTGTTAGGTAGGAATAGATAGATAACTAATACAACACACAACAGTGAAGATAATGAAGGAAAGGAGGGAAGACCATCACTGGATGAACTAGTGCAATAAGTTTCTGCTGGACAAGAAATCAATGGAGAAGTGCTGAGAAGCATTGCACAAAAGTAGCAACATCCACAAGTGGAGCTGCCTATTTTGAAAAATCCCAAAGAAGATCCAGACCCAGAAACATCAACTAACGAGAGTGACAATAGGGACTGAAAAAGAGAAATTGGTTATTTTTAACTAATGTAAAACAATTAAATCCCCACAACTCACAGACAAGACATACAGGTTAACCAACTCCTAAGCAATCAATCAATAAAACTGGAGGGCCCTTCTCTAAAGAAACTGAACCAAACCCTGAGGTAAAGCAACTACATGGGTAATGGTGCCGGGAAGTAAAGACCTCTCCAGGCAGTTGGACTGAAGGTCCTCCAGCACAACTGCTTATCATAAAGCAAAGGTCTCAAGCTGACAAAACCGGCCCACATTCACGGAATTTCTTCCAAGCAGTTTTTCTGCCTCATTTTTAAATGCAAACAGCCAACCAAGGATCATTGTACATTTAAGGAAAACCAGAAACATGAAGAAGAAAGATGATTCAAGAAAGAGAAAGTAACTCTATACCCTCCAGTTAGTATTCTTATAAGACATTCAAAACTCTATCATGTCCATAAATTAAGAACAGGTTGGCATAAAAAGGTATAAGCAGAGAGTAAAAATTCATGGGTACTCTTGAAATTTAAAAGCATAATTACTGAAATTAGTAATTTATTAGAAATATAGAAAGAAAATGAGAAAATCTCCCAGAAAGCTGAAAAGGAGACCAGGAGATGGAAAGTATGACAAAAGATAAGAGAAGAAAAAGAATCTAAGAATCTAGGTGGTATAACAACCAACAGTAGGTCTAGATGGAGAAAAGAGAAAAAAAAGAGAGAGAGAGGGCTTCCCTGGTGGCACAGTGGTTGAGAGTCTGCCTGCCAATGCAAGGGACACGGGTTCGTGCCCCGGTCCGGGAAGATCCCACATGCCGCGGAGCGGCTGGGCCCGTGAGCCATGGCCGCTCAGCCTGCGCGTCCGGAGCCTGTGCTCCGCAACAGGAGAGGCCACAACAGTGAGAGGTCCGCGTACCACAAAAAAAAAAAAAAAAAAAAAAAGAGAGAGAGAGAGAGAGAGAGAGGAAATAAAATATCAGAGATAAGATAAAACTACCCTGAATGGAAGAACCCAGGTTTTCAGATTCAAAGAGATCACCAAGTACCAATGAATGGGAAGGTTGGGGGGCGGCGGCGATCCACATAATTAGACATCACTGGAAAATTTTTGGACAAGAATAAAGAGAAAATTCTGAAAGTTTGCAGGGGCAAACCACTTACAAGGCACTAGAATCAGAATAATATCACACCTTTTATCAGTGACAAAGGTTAATAGAAGAAATTGAAGTAAGGTTTTTAATATTCTTAGGGAAAATCATTTCTAATCTAAAATTTTATACACAAGCAAACTACTAAATTCAGGACAAGAGCAACAGCATTTTCATACACCTAAGCATGCTTATGGGTTACTTCCTATACATACTTTCTTAGGAAGTGATTTAAGGAGGTATTCCTGCAAAGTGACAGAAAAGAAAGGAAAGAAGGAAGGAAGGAGAGGGGAGGAAAGAAAAACATGGAATCCAGAAAGCTACATCCAACCAGGATAAAAGTTGGGACCAGAGCTTTATACACAGGCTAGAAATCATAGAAAGCTCTAAAAGAGAAGTCTTTGGGATAACAAAAAATAATTGAAAGAAGAAACAGAATGACTAAAACCTTGAAAAAACTTGATTATAGGGTAAAGGCAATTATTCAAGTAAAAAAGAATCTATTTAAACTCAACAAAAGAAACAGTCTACTTGATGTGGCTGAGAAGGCATGACTGAACTCTGGGCCAGTTGGCTGTCTTTGGTGGTCAGCTCCATCCCTGCAGTTGTGTGCTCAGTGGATCTTGGTTTGAGAAGTAAGCAAATAACACTTCCCAGACTCCCTTGCCAGCTCTCTGGAAGGAGATTAGAAAAAAAGAGGAAGGGAAAAACCTATTGATCTGCTTCTAGCAGCATCTGTGGCAGCAGCCACACGATGACAGCCCAGCTCCTCAGGGGAGAGTCCCCTGGGAGTGGCTGCTGTGCAGCAGTGGTGAGCGGTCCCAGAGCAGCGGCGACACAGGCAGTATAGTACCTCCTCCAGCACCTGGCCAGCAAGTGCTAACCAGGCTCCAACCAGAGGCAGTAGCAGCCTGCTGAACTCCAGGTGACCCTCTGGCTTCTCCATCCTCCCAATGCCCTTGTAACCAATTCTATGTAAAAAATTCCTGTGTGTTTGAACTATCAGAGTGATTTCTTTTTATGCTATGAAAAAGGAAATCTATTCCTTTCCACTAATCTAAATGATAGTTCCAGGGAGAAAAAAAAAATTTTAAGTATTTGTCACCATTTAAATCAACCATACACTTACAGAAAACAAAAACCCTATGTTTAACAAACAGCATGTAAATGTAAACAGAGTTGACAATATTAAAGTTAGAGCTGACATAACAGAAGTAGATGGAAGACAGAGAACTCTGAAGTCTGCACCTTAACAAAAATTAAGAAACACTACATTAGGGTTATTAGGATAAAGGGAAGATTAAATATACAGGCATGATTGATGAAGAACTAACAGTAACAGTTTACCTATGATGAGAAACTAGAAGAAAAGACAGGTGGGAACAGAGGTACTGGTGAGCCACATCCTTATGACCACATTAGGAACTCACCTAAAGTTAATTAATAAACAGCAACATAAACATATTATTTAGAGATTTGAGGATAACCACAAAATAAGTATTAAAAAAAAAACAAAATAAGGTTAGAACTCCTGAACAATCATCGACAGGAAGAAACTGGAACTCACCAAAAAAGATACCCCACATCCACAATGAGACGGTAGGAGAGGCACAATCAGAATAAAATCAAATTCCATAACTGCTGGGTGGGTGACTCACAAACTGGAGAACACATACCACAGAAGTCCACCCACCGGAGTGAAGGTTCTGAGCCCCACGTCAGGCTTCCCAACCAGGAAGTCCAGCAACGGGAGGAGAAATTCCTAGAGAATGAGACTTTGAAGGCTAGCAGGATTCGATTGCAGGACTTCGACAGGTCTGAGGTAAACAGAGACTCCACTCTTGGAAGGCACACACAAAGTAGTGTGCGCATTGGGACCCAGGGGAAGGAGCAGTGACCCCATTGGAGATCGAACCAGACCTACTTGCTAGTGTTGGAGGGTCTCCTGCAGAGGCTGGGGGTGGCTGTGTCTCATCGTGAGGACAAGGACACTGGCAGCAGAAGTTCTGGGAAGTACTCCTTGGTGTGAGCCCTCCCAGAGTCCGCCATTAGCCCCACCAAAGAGCCTGGGTAGGCTCCAGTGCTGGGTCGCCTCAGGACAAACACCAACAGGGAGGGAACCCAGCCCCACCCATCAGCAGACAAGTGGGCAGAAATGCACAGAAAACTCCTGCACTCCTATACACTAATGATGAAAAATCTGAAAGAGAAATTAAGGAAACACTCCCATTTACCACTGCAACAAAAAGAATAAAATACCTAGGAATAAACCTACCTAGGGAGACAAAAGACATGTATGCAGAAAACTATAAGACACTGATGAAAGAAATTAAAGATGATACAAACAGATGGAGAGATATACCATGTTCTTGGATTGGAAGAATCAATACTGTGAAAATGACTATACTACCTGAAGCAATCTACAGGTTCAGTGCAATCCCTATCAAATTACCAGTGGCATTTTTTACAGAACTAGAACAAACAATTTCACAATCTGTATGGTGACACAAAAGACCCCAAATAGCCAAAGCAGTCTTGAGGGGAAAAAACGGAGCTGGAGGAATCAGACTCCCTGACTTCAGATTCTACTACAAAGCTACACTAATAAAGACAGTATGGTACTGGCACAAAAAGAATTATAGATAAATGGAACAGGATAGAAAGCGCAGAGATAAACCCATGCACCTATGGTCAACTAATCTATGACAAAGGAGGCAAGGATATACAATATAGAAAAGATAGTCTCTTCAATACGTGGTTCTGGGAACCCTGGAGAGCTACATGTAAAAGAATGAAATGAGAACACTCCCTAACACCATACACAAAAATAAACTCAAAATGGATTAGAGACCTAAATATAAGACCAGACACCATAAAACTCTTAGAGGAAAACATAGGAAGAACACTCTTTGACATAATCACAGTAAGATCTTTTGATCCACCTCCTAGAGTAATGAAAATAAAAACAAAAATAAACAAATGAGACCTAATGAAACTCAAAAGCTTTCACAAAGCAAAGGAAACTACAAACAAGATGAAAAGACAACCCTCAGAATGGGAGGAAATATTTACAAATGAATCAATGGACAAAGAATCTCCAAAATATATAAACAGCTCATGCAACTCAATATTAAAAAAAAACAAACAACCCAATCAAAGAATGGAAGAAGACCTAAATAGACATTTCTCCAAAGAAGACATACAGGTGGCCAAGAAGCACATGAAAAGCTGCTCAACATCACTAATTATCAGAGAAATGCAAATCAAAACTACAATGAGATATCACCTCACACCAGTTAGAATGGGCATCATCAGAAAATCTACAAACAACAAATGCTGTAGAGGGTGTGGAGAAAGGGGAACTCGCTTGCACTGTTGGTGGGAATGTAGATTGATACAGCCACTATGGAGAACAGTATGGAGGTTCCTTAAAAAACTAAAAATAGAACTGCCATATGACCCAGCAATCCCACTACTGGGCATATACCCAGAGAAAACCATAATGCAAAAAGACACATGCACCCCAATGTTCATTGCAGCACTATTTACAATAGTCAGGTCATGGAAGCAACCTAAATGCCCATCAACAGACGAATGGATAAAGAAGATGTGGTACATATATACAATGGAATATTACTCAGCCATAAAAAGGAACGAAATTGGGTCATTTGTCGAGATGTGGATGGATCTAGAGACTGTCATACAGAGTGGAGTGAAGTAAGTCAGAAAGAGGAAAACAAATATTGTATATTAACGCATATATGTGGAATCTACAAAAATGGTACAGATGAACCGGTGTGCAGGGCAGAAATAGAGACACAGATGTAGAGAACAAACGTATGGACACCAAGGGGGGAAAGTGGTGGGGAGGGTGGTGGTGGTGGGATGAAATGGGAGACTGGCATTGACATATATACACTAATATGTATAAAATGGATAATAATAAGAACCTCCTGTATAAAAAAATAAATTAAATTAAATTAAAAAATTTTTTAAAAAAGGTTAAAAGTAGTTGAGTTAGACCTCAGAGACACTGTGGGTTCATTTCCAGACCACCACAAATTAGCAAATATCACAATAATGTGGGGGAAAAAAAAACGTGGTTGCCTTTAGGGAGTAATACTGATAGACAGAAGGAGGGGATAGGGAAGGGATCTCCATAAGTTTTCCAGTATTACTTGATTTATTTAACCATAAACAAGGATTACCTTAATAAACAATTTTATTTTAGTCATCAAATAGGAAAATGTTTAATAAAATAGAAAAATATTTAGGAGCATTAATTAAAAATAGCAGATTACTAAACTATAAATCATAGATACTAAACAGCTTAAGTAGAAAACATATTTCCCCTAATAGAAGCTCCACTATGGCAGGGACCACTGTAATGTCCAGCATCTAGAATGGTACATGGCATACATAATACACACTAAAAAATACTGTGGAATGAATTCATTTTCACTTAACAAAATAATATATATAGACAGAGACACAGGTCTGAAAATATACACACCAACATTAGCAGCAACATCTCTAACCAGTGAGATTATGGTTGCTTTTCATTTTCTTCCTTTTCCTTATCTTCACTTTCTACGTTTTCCACAATGAATACAAAGTAATTTTATAATGAGGAAAAGTATTTTTAAAGTCACTATCATTTTTTCATTAAACTTTTTCATTTTGTGACCAGAATCACAAAAGAAACCAAAAAAACAAGACATTTTACATATATATATATATATATATATATATATATATATTCCAAGTTAGAAAAACTCACAACTATTAATAATGGAAAATGTTTAGTAAGGTATAAACATATTCACTGATCTTGACCTAATTAAGAGGATCTGAAAATCTTTCAAGGTAACAGAATACTGCAAAATTACTATTCATTGCACTAATCAGGTAATTAGTTCCAATACTGGTTAACAAATCTCATGAATCTATCTGTTCTGAGGCTAAGAAGCCTCTGTTAGTTATTTTAATTAGTTACTTTTCGATTAAGTAGCTCTGTTCATAATGAGAATACAGAGTATCGTTACACTTCAAAGTGTAAAATCAAATGATATATTCATTTGCACTAACTACCATGAATGTTACAGGTTATGCTTTTTAGAACTTCGTAGCCATGCACAAGTTAAGTATGTAAAATACAGTATCCTTTTAACTGGTCTTCAATGGGAGAGAGTAAAAAGCCACATTGATTATTCAGAGTTACCTTGATCTGGAATAAAATGTTAAAGCCACTTAAAATGGTTTGGGCAGCACTTACATATCAAAGGGGCTGAAAGGTGTGAAAATCATTTTGATTTTTATAAAACAATCAGTCTTCATGAGAAGAGAAGACCAGAAGAAATATTCCAAAGGCTTTGTTTCATTTTACATTTGCCCTGTGACCTGGCTGATTATTTTTGATTTTCTTTTGTATAGGGCACACATTCTTAAAAGATCAATTACAATTCTTTCAAACAATTTTTCACTGATTCACAGAGAGGAACAGATTTATTTTCTCTTTTTTACCCAATCTAGTACTTAGCATTTCTACAATCACACATAATGGACTAGAGCATGTGAGCAAATAACCAGTTCTTAAAGGATAGTGGAATTATGAAAAACTAAGTATGAAAACCCCCTTAACATCTCATCCAAGAGGTAGCTGTAGAGCTGAGATGCAAGTCGGGGCAAATGTCCTCCAGTGAGGTCAGTAGCACTATGCAATACTAAATAATAAATGGGTCTGTATCTCTTCTTTATTCCACTATCAAAGGTAAACATCCATCTAGGACACCCATTATTATACTCCTAAAATCAAAATGAGCACTCATATTTCATATGGAATATCAAGTAATGCTCCTTAGCAGTTCTTTGTTACCTCTCCTTATTTATTCCGCTTTGTACTATACATACTTCTACTACATCTCTTACTGCATCTTAAAGCTGCTTCAAGGGCAGGAATTGTATTTTGTTTACCTACAGTGTCTTCTATCATCTTTCAGACCTTCTAACTCCTATAGTAGCTTCATAGTTATCTACTAAAGCAATAAATATGATTTCTGCAAAGATACTGATTTTCCCATTAAGTGAAAGGTGCAATGCAATTCCAATTACCATCACAAAGCGATTTGAAGGAAACCTGATAAAAGTTTTCTACAGTTTATAACAGAACAGCATATATCGTATCCGTTTATATGGAGGGAAGTCGGCAGCAGGCAGGAAGATGGAGGCATAGAGTCCAGAGAACCAAACCTCCAACTCTTAACATTGATCATCCCAAGGTGTGGGATAAAAGTTCTCACGGGGAGAAGTTTTCCTCTCCCTATATAAGGAAGACATCACCAGAATAAGCGTATTTTAAGATAAAAATTCACCTATAAGAATAAAACAGTAAAAATAACCAAAGAAATAGTGAAAAAGAATAATGAAGACAATATCCGGCAACACAGGAAAAAATACATGTATAAAGCAAGACCATGGTAAAGATCCTAGGCTCTGGAGCCAGACCACCCACATTCAAATCCCAGTCCTGTAACTTACATAACTGTGTGGGCTTGGAAAACTCCCTTGCCTTTACATGCCTCATTTTCCTAATTCATAAAAGGGGGATAATAATAGTACCTACACCTCACAGAGTTGTGCACAGTACATGAGATATTCTGTATAAAATACTCAGACCGATGTCTAGTATACCTAAGTGCTCAATACGTGTTATCTGTTAAAATATAATTGCCGCCATAGCCAAAAGAAACTTGTGTAACCGACTGATGTTTCCAAAACGCTAATTAAATCAATAACAAATTTCATTTCCCAACTGTCAACCTGGCTACATTATTACTTATACTAAATGAAACTACCCCAAACTGCCAAGGATGCAGTGAAATGGGCTCTTTCAGGCAATGGTGTTTGCGGGTGTAACATACAACTTTTGGCAAGAGGTGTCAAGGAGTTTAGGAGTTTAGAAGTTTCCATACTCTTTATCCAAGTAATATTATTTTCATCATAAGCTATACCAAGATGGGTATAAGGAGTTATTTATAAAAGAAAAAACTGTAAACAGTCCAATGCCTCAATAATAGAGAGCAAACAATTTTACCTTGGCAGTAATTAAGTAATATCTTTTTTTAACATCTTTATTGGAGTATAATTGCTTGACAATGGTGTGTTAGTTTCTGCTTTATAACTAAGTGAATCAGCTCTACAAATACATATATCCCCATATCCCCTCCCTCTTGCATCTCCCTCCCACCCTCCCTACCCCACCCCTCTAGGTGGTCACAAAGCACCAAGCTGATCTCCCTGTGCTATGCAGCTGCTTCCCACTAGCTATCTATTTTACATTTGGTAGTATATATAAGTCCATGCCACTCTCTCACTTCGTCCCAGCTTATCTTTTAAAGTATGTTCTAAAAACGGAAAATGCTCATGTTAAGATAAAAAAAATAAAAATAATCATATTAAACAGGTTAGTTCTAATTACCTGCTAAGTCCAGCAAAACCTCTGGCATATGGTAGATGTTCAATAAATATTTGCTGACTGTATGAATAAATATTATTCTTCTCATATATTTGGGTCCTGTAGTCTAGCTCTATTTTAAAATATATGTATTTAGAAATATTAACAAAAAAAGGATTTTCTTTTAATGTTTCAAAGTTCCAGATGTTTACTACCCCTAGAATATGGGCAACCCCAAATTCTAATCAGGGATTGCACCAATGTTTGCAACAGAGGTTTTACCTATATCAGTTTAGCTCTAAGAGTTCTCTAGCCAGATTTGGTAATGAATTCAGTTGATTTTCATCCTTAAGTACCATTTCAGAGACAGTACCTCTATTAAAAAGTAGTAACTTTCACATTGATAAGTAGCTTAATTAAAGAAACTAATATTTAAAGGAACTTTTTATCCTTTAGTAAATCCTAAAGATGTGATGAGCTGACATCTATCTCAAAAGTTTGATTTTAAAATATTAGATTGTTTTTGTCCTATACCTACTTTTCTTCTTGTACAATAACTAACTCACACCCTAAGAGAATTCTGAATGTATTCTGAGAAACCAAATGTTGGTTACCATGTAAAAATGATTTTCCAAGGAGTCTTAAACTATGACACCAATAACTAACGTTTATTGAATGCCATAACAATAAACATTTTACATGAATCTCCTTTAATCAATTAATGGACAAATTCTCAGCTGTATCCTTAACTCAGTGGCTGGCTAGACACTGCTCTGGTTTAGTCACTGATTTTTAAACTGTGTTCAACTGGGCACTAAGGGCCATGGCTCCTGAACCTGGCTGGAAATCAGAATCAGCTAGGGTTGCTTTCAAAAACACAAATTCTCAAAGCCTACTAAGGTCTACTGAATGTGGATCTCTGAATTTTTTTTTAAATGCAAGCTTAATATGATGGTAATACAATCATGATGATAACGTAACCCAAACATCCAATGGCGTTTGGGACTTGCTGCCCTAAAAAAGTTCCATGGTGACCTTAGAGACCACCCAGAGTGCAACCCCACATGCTGCCGCAAAATGTTCACCAACCAAAGCAGCCCCACTTTTGTCTGTTTTATATAATGGGGGTCCAAGTAAGATTTGGGCTTGGAGAAGGAGTAAGAGTAAAATGAGTTCCGCTTTCTCTTTTTAACCAGTTTACTACCAGATATCATCCGCTATAGCTTTAGATCAGTAAACAGTGCTTCTGATTGACTTTTAATCACTCCTTGTTTGTCTCCCTTCTCCATGATAAAAAAAGGAACACAGGAGTTATGGCTTTACTGTGTTCCTCTCTGATGCAAGAAAAACTGGCCTGGAGCCCTCACAGTAGTTCTAATGAAACTACCGTCAAAAAACAGAGCTGGAGTCTCCAAATGATGTAATCTGGTTTTTGATTATCATCAGAGGTATGATGCTAAACTTTCAGTAAATCCCTAAATTAGTTGACTACATAATGAAGAAAAACTACCTTAAACCATATTTTAGAAGCCCAAATTCTAGAATACAGAACACTGAAGAGAAAAAAAAAAAAAAAGCTAGAGAACAAAAGACCAGGGTTATACTGATGATTTTGCCACTCTCTAGTTACATGATTAAAGCAAATATTTTATTTTATGTATTCTGCCCCCTTGAACACATCCACAAAAACGCTAAGTCTCCCTAGAATAGTTCAAAAATTAAAAATCCTTTTCCGGTATAACTTTATTTACTACTGAGTTTCTAAATATTAGATATAATGTTATGGCTCTAATTAATACTTATGAGGAAATAAAATAGGAGATAAATTCTTTTAATAGCAATATTCAGTCAAAGTTCTTATGTTATATATCATAAAAAACTACTTACTTTGCAGTCAAAAGAAAATTAGGGCTAAATAGAAATTTATATTTGCTCTGATCTCTTCTCTCAAGCGGAACTGAAAAATAGCTGAGTGAACAAATCTAAACTATGGCAGTATAACATCACTTAGTTGCTCATAATTTGATTTACTCATTCTGTTCCTAAATAGCATAAAACATTGTTTGTAGTTCACTGAAAATTATTCCAGAGACATCTAAAACCTCTTTAATATTCCTCTCAGTATATAAAACTTTTCTAGCATGGCGTCTCATTACCTTGTCCACACTATTTATTCCTGTCTGAACATTCAGCTCCATTCGTTAGAATAAACATCTGCTACATACATTAATGAGATACATATCAAAGGATCCAAGCAAGTTACTAACTACCTGGGGTAATTACACTGTTCTGTATAAAGTCCATTAGAGCAGTAAATACAGAAGCTCCCTAAACATATTATAAATAGTTTATCCATACAACAGCTGTTTCTACAAGTCACCAAGTACATTTGTCAGGACATATAGAGCATGACCACACGTCGAGCACTCAGTTATAACAAAGGCAGAGGACATGATTTTTTATGAGGAAAAAAAAAAGACTTAATTTACCTTTCAAATTTATACATTTAGTGAATTGCTTACTTAAAAAATCCTATCAAAGTACCAGGCACTAAGCAATAACTTACAATGAATGAGAAGAAAAATTTATTTCAACTTTTACAATTTACTGAAGTAAATTTTAAAACAAAAATATCTTTATATTAAACTTATATATCCCTACCTTAAGTTCACTTTTACACTTTCTTATAAAGAAAGGAAAGATCATTTGAAATGTTAAGATGGTCTTTTTTCAGAATGTATTCAATAACAGGTTGGCAAAAGGGCCAAATCTGCCAACCACCTGTTTTTGTAAATAAAGTTTTATTGGAACACAGTTCTGCTTACTTGTTCTGCTCGTTTGTTTATATGAGAGCAGCAGGAGACAGCTGCTTTTGCACTATAATGGCAGAGTTGAGTAACTGAGTCAGTAAAAATATTTACTATCTGGCCCTAACGGAAAACATTTGCTGAACCACGAATTAGATGAAAAACTTAAAGATGGGGGTTCTATCTTAAGCATTCCTGATCCATTCAGCAGTTGACACAGAGCCCTGGAGGTAACGAGCTTTCAATATAATTTCTGAATGAATGAAAGAAGGGAATTCCCAGACCAGGGTTCAGGAAGAATGAATCTGTCTATAATTTCCTCCAAGGAGCATTAGACAAGTGTATCTCACTTACTTAAATAGATGTGTTATAAAAAGCTGACTATAAATTACATTTCCATAAATGCCTAAGTGGCTTTTTTTTTTAATTCCTGCAATAATTTTCCTTGTAAGCCAAGTACCACATTTACCTTGTATATTCAGTTTTCCTTAAAGCAGGGATGCTTGTATATGTGTGTGTGAGGAATATATATATTCCGCACACACACATATACATATATACATACATACATATACATAAAATATGTATATAAAATACATGCACAAGTCAGAAGATAAGTATATGCATGTGTAAATCAGTAGCTATCTTTTACTGAGTGTCTACTGTATGCTAATTGTTTTAAATTACTTTATTTAATCCTTTTACAAACAACTCTATGGGGGTAATGGATCACCCTTATCTTACATAAATCCAAACAAAAGTTCTTTCTTAGGGCCATCTAGCTTTATACTGCCCTAGTGTATCATTTTCCTTGAACTATGCTTTTTTTTTTTTTTTTTTGGCTAAATGGTTTACTTTTTTTTTTTTTTTTTTGCCGTACG
Source organism: Mesoplodon bidens (assembly GCF_964165515.1). Classification (NCBI taxonomy): domain Eukaryota; kingdom Metazoa; phylum Chordata; class Mammalia; order Artiodactyla; family Ziphiidae; genus Mesoplodon; species Mesoplodon bidens. The sequence continues at coordinate 26,331,148 of NC_138168.1, forward strand.
CGGGCCTCTCACTGTTGTGGCCTCTCCGGTTGCGGAGCACAGGCTCCGGACGCGCAGGCCCAGCGGCCATGGCTCATGGGCCCAGCCGCTCCATGATATGTGGGATCTTCCCGGACCGGGGCACGAACCCGTGTCCCCTGCATCGGCAGGCGGACTCTCAACCACTGCGCCACCAGGGAAGCCCTGGTTTACATTTTTGTTTGGAAATTAAATGGGACAAAGAGTTGTGATCTTTTAAATTCTCAAAAATTTCACAACCACCATTAGTGTTTCCATATCTTTCATGTAAAGACATTGGCAGCTTTTCAACTGGACTAACTCATCCAATAAACATTTATTGAATGCCTACCACGTGCCAGGCACTATTCTAGGCACTGGGGACACAATGATTAAAAAGACAAAAGTCCCAGACCTCATGAGGTTTGCTTTCATTATGATTATCAATTCACTACAAGGCTTTTGCTTGTCTATTAAAATTATTCCCATAGCGTTACTTTTTTCTTATGGCAAACCTACTCTGAGTTATTTTCTTTTACTTTATTATTTGCATTACAATAGTAGTTACAAAAATATTAATATTAAAATCAAGTTGTATCTGCCCCACTCCATGTCTCTTTATGTATCTTTTAAGGTCACCACAAGTTAAATGTAGATGAAGACAGCATGATACAAAAGGTATGATTATCACTTTGACATTCAAAAACCTCTCATAAAAATTAAATGTAGGGGCTTCCCTGGTGGCGCAGTGGTTGGGAGTCTGCCTGCCAATGCAGGGGACACGGGTTCAAGCCCTGGTCGGGGAGGATCCCACATGCCGCAGAACAACTAAGCCTGCAAGCCACAACTGCTGAGCCCACATGCCACAACTGCTGGGGCCTGCGTGCCTGGAGCCCATGCTCTGCAGCGGGAGAGGCCACAGCGGTGAGAGGCCCGCGCACCGCAGTAAAGGAGTGGCCCCGGCTCACCACAACTGGAGAAGGCCAGCGCACAGCACCAGAGACCCAATGCAGCCAAAAATAATATAAATAAATAAATAAATTTATTTTTTAAAAAAATTAAATGCAACCTATATCATCTTCAAAACACCTTTAAAAATTAAAAATGTGAAAAGCAGATCTTAAAGAGATATACCTTCTTTCCCATTTTCATTGTAACATTATTCACAATAGCCAAAATATGAAAACAACCTAAGTATCCACCAAGAAATGAACAAACAGATGAATAGATAAAGAAGATATGGTATGCATATATATGTATATATAGATATATATACACAATGGAGTATTATTCAGCCACGAGAAAGAAGGAAATCCTGTCATCTGTGACAACATAGATAGAATTTGAGGGCATTATGCCAGGTGGAATAAGTCAGACAGAAAGACAGATACTGTATGATATCACTTATATGCGGAATCTAAGAAGCTCATAGAAACCAAGACTAGAATGGTGGTTACCAGGGGCTTAAGGGGTGGGGAAAATGGGGAGGTGCTGGTCAAAGGGTACAAACTGCCAGTTATAAGACAAATAAGTTCTGAGGATCTAATGCACAACATGGTAATTATAGTTAAAAATACTGTATTACATACTTGAAAATTGCTACAACCACAGATCTTAAATGTTCTCACCACAAAAAAGAAATGGTAATTATGAGAAGTGAAAGAGATGTCAGCTAACACTACAGCAGTAACCACTTTGCAATATATAAGTGCATCAAATCAACAAGTTGTACACCTTAAACTTACATAATGTCATGTCAAATTATATCTCAATAAATCTGGAAAAAAAACTGAAGTATATATACATGTGTGTGCGTGTGTGTATATATATACATGCACTCCTCATTATTCTAATTATATGTGTGTGTTTGTATATATAATACATACACTCCTAATTATTCTAAAACATTTTCTTCACTATGAAAAAGTTAATAGGACTTCTATATTAATATCTATATATGTACATATATGTGCATATATGTGTGTATATATATACATGAAATGTATACATACATTTCTAATAATAATTAGGAATGTATGTATACATTGCATGTATATATATACATGTATGCATGTACTATATATACATACATGCATATATATATACATGCACTCCTAATCTAAAACATTTTCTTCATTACAAAAAAGTTAATGAGTTCTATATTAATCTGTTAAAATCGTTATTTCAATTATTATAACATTTGCTGAATGAATAAATAATATAGCAAAGCTATAAAAAATGGATTACAAAAGAGAAAGAAAAAGTTTAATGTTATTGAGGAAGCAACTTTATGCTTTAATACTAATAAATATTTTTAAATGTAGGAATATGAAATTTGAAGCTAAGCTTTGTTGTAAGAATACAACAACCTTAAGAGTGTATAAAATTACAAAAAGTATTAGCAAGGATTAAGAGAAAAAGAAAACTATCGAAGGAACAAAATACAGAGTGAATCAGGGAGACTAGGTAATTTTTAGATTATAAACCGATAATACATCTGTTAATTTTAGAAGTGTCCAACACCATTAAAGACAAGGTGGCAGGCAGCAAACATACCAAAAAGCGCAATATTATTAAGGAAAAATACTTCCAGATTTTAATTTGGTATAGATTCATGTCAAACTAACATAACTCTGAAACCAAAAATTTAGCAGAATGAGAGTTATAATTGTTGTACACAGCTAAGAATACTAGCAAAACAAAAACTATACGATATATGCAACATGCTTATTTTGCTGCTCAAGTCACTTCCAGGAGTACAAACCTTCCCTAACAACAAAGCAATATTCTTCAAGCATTCAGGTTAGTAGTGTAACTTTTCTAAGAAATCTAACTTACCGCGTACCATCTGCTTTCCAGCTTACTTTATATGGCTTCTGCTCCAAAAGTTTAATATTTTGCTTGTCCATGGAAATAGGCTGTGCTCCAGGGAATCCAGACCTTAAAGAAGAACACTGTATTACTATTATGGCTGGTGTCCATACAAAGCAATACATGTCTTAAACCAAGCTCACCTGAGTCACACATTTAGCACAATGTTTTCCCTATCATGAGATTAATGTCAATTGGAATAATATCAGCTTTCACAAAAATGCTACCAAAAGGTTATCATTTTCTTGACATTTTAGAACTCAAGTTAACAGGATCATAATTGCCACTGCAAACTATGACTATCGGGCTAATTTTTAAATATTAATACACATGATCTAAACAGTAAAGCACATACTGTTTACAAGTCTCTGTGTATCTACAAGTCTTTTACTTCAGGAAGAAGTTTAAATCTTGCCTTGACTATCTTACATTGCTCTAGACCCCATATTCCTCTATCATGACACTGCCAACTTGGCATAACTTTGCAGGGTTGGCAAGTTTCTCCTCAAAAGATGCCCAGAAGTGACAAAACAGGAGAAATTCAGGTCGAGATTAAAGTACACTGGCAAAGGTTTCACACAACACTAAAGCTGATAGCACTTCATCATTTACATTTTTTAGTTAAAATTATTTCTAGTTAATTGATCTGTATGTATACCAGTCCAAAAGTTCTTTATATTAGGAATTTTTAACAATAATCCTGTTTCATCATGTTCCAGCTGTATTACAATTTTCTGCCACAGATAGCAATGATCAACAGAAATGACCATAGACCAAGACCTGAGAGCAACGAGCAGTGAACTCTCTCTTGAATCCTCTCCCATGAAATGTCTGACAAATATCTTCAAGTCATGGTAAGGGGCAGAACATATTTAAAGCTGATTCTCCCAGGTTTCTGATGACAGAAAAACTGGAAAATAAGGCACATTCAAGTTTCACCTCTTCTCTCTTAATAAAACGATAAGGGCAACTAAAACATTAATCAGCAACAGTGGGACTTCCCTGGTGGCATGGTGGTTAAGAATCCGCCTGCCAACGCAGGGGACTCGGGTTCGAGCCCTGATCCCACATGCCACGGAGCAACTAAGCCTGTGCACCACAGCTACTGAGCCTGCACTCTAGAGCCCATAAGCCACAACTACTGAGCCTGCATGCCACAACTTCTGAAGCCCGTGCTCCACAACAAGAGAAGCCACCGCAATGAGAAGCCCGCACACCGCAACGAAGAGCCCCCACTCGCTGCAAGTAGAGAGAGCCTGCGCACAGCAACAAAGACCCAATGCAGCCAAAAAATAATAATAATAAATTTTTTTAAATAATAATTTAAAAATCAGCAACAGTAGAATCAATCTCACAAAACAAATACCAGAAAGTGACAACAGTAATTTTCTATTCCATTAGGAAGACATGAGTGTCATCTAATTTTGACTCAAAAGTCTGGTTATTACACTGTTTATCTTGAGAAAAATCTGATAAACTCTTGCTTGACATGTTTTTAAGAACTCTAGGTAAACACAGAAACTTCAAGGGGCAAAGAGGCTATGACACTGTTTGCATTAATGCTAAGTATTGCAGAATAAGAATAAATTTTATTTAAAACTTTAATTAATATTGAAAATGTTTATTACCCTTCCCAGCCACAGAATTGATGACACTTCTGTTGTACCTCTCCTAACTTTGGCTGAGTTGTTACTTGAGTTACACCTTTAACAGTTATGCCTTCCAAAAAAATAGCACCCTGAAAATAAAAGGAAAAGAAAAATACATTAGAGTTCAAATCCATTTACAAAGACCAGACTGAAAGATACATTTATTTTCAGAAATCTGAGCAAATATATGCAACAAATGGTCTGCTACAGGAGGTTCTACAAACTCCCCTGGGATTGTACACTAGTTTTCCTTAATCCAGCATATGATTTTCAATGTACATATACAGGCCAGTGTCTATATCATGTTGTCAAAGCATCTATGGGTACTACTCAGTAATCATAACAGCAATAATATCTTACCTACCATTTACTCAGAGCCAGGCAAAGTATCTGGCATTTTACAAACAGTTTCTCTAATCCTTATAACAATTCTGAAAAGTACATGCATTATATTTATTTCACAAATGACTACACGAGGCATAAAGATTTTATGTAATTTATTCAAGTGGTAAAAACAGAATTTGAACCCAGGTCTATACTATATCATTCACCAGTGATTCTCCATTCACCAATGAGTCTCATTTGGGGAAGGGAGTGAGAAGTTATGTCACTGATGGAGTTTGGATTTTGAGATAAAAACCTACAATACGTACCTTTGTAAACTAGAATAAGAGTATAACAGTAGACAAAGCAGCTAAGCTACAGTCATTGGATGTATCAACATAAAAACTAAATATTACTCATCACTGAATTTTTAATCTAAATTCTTTAACTCGGAACTACATAAAATGTCTTATTGTATTTCACCCATTTCACAGCAAGTATATTTTTAGAATATCACAGAGAAGTGAAGCAGATGGAGAATTTATATATCAAATAATAAAGAACACCCCTGGAAATTTTAAAGACTAAAAAAATAGTCTAGATTCATTTACAGTTACTTTGAGACCCATAAGAGGGTTGGCATCAGTCTCAAGAAAAATCTATAAAACAACTCTAGCTGCTAACGTAATTCAGGAATAAAAAATATGGTCTGCAAGCTACAATGATCAACATTCTGGCAAAGATTTGGCAACCTGAACTAGTTGGGAAGGAAAAAAAAAAAAAAAAGAACACAATATTTAGTCCACATACATCCCTGTCAAATTTAGAAGAGTCCTAAAGTCAATCCAGCAGACTACTTTTTGCCCCTAATTCTGAATCATATTTTACAGTTATCTAAAATGTCATCTACCTTGTTTTCCTTAAAGAGAGGTTCCATGAGCCACAGGATCAAAGAATACCATTCCTCTCCTATTACACCATAGCCTCTCTTTATCAGCCAATGAAATTCCTGTTTTAGAACCATTTCTACCATTAAATATAACAACTAAAGAAAGAAAATTTTCAAAGGAAAGCTTAACCAGGTGGATACGTTTTTTAACATATTTAGTAATTGAGATACTCATAACTTCAATATCCTGATAAAATTACATCTTGTATATACTAATTAAAAAAAGAAAACATTATCTTTATTCTGAAGGTACTAATAGCACAGAATTTTTTTTAAGTTTTACCAATAACCTTCCCTGTAAACTCAACCTTTTGCATGAACACCCTGTACCCCATGTCTTAACTAGAAGCTAGCTCTGCACCAAGAAGACCACTCACTTTTCTCTTAAGTGAAAGCTACTCATTCTCCCACTGCCCATGTCCCATGGTAGTAGTGTAAACAATTCTCTTATATCCTCACTGCTTTCCCGGCCTCTTTCAAAAGTTCCTCTTCCATTCAGACTCATTCAGCTACATCACTCAGCTAGATGTCAGGTAGAGCAAACATCCACTGTGGTTGGTTGCACAACGGCTCTCTTTGTGGATGGGATGCCTTCCCCACCCACAAGCCATGTTACATGACATTCAAGATAACATGCCACTCCAGCCAAAGTTGATGGGACCATGAGTGAACCCCTAACTCTATCTGAACCTATCAGGTTCTCTCTTCTGGTAACTTGGAATTTGGACTCAGAAAGTCTCCACATGTGGCAAAAATGATAACACGTAAGCTTAGACATAGGACATTAAATATCCCTTGTAAACAAAGAATCAGAAATCTCCCAGGTAAACAAGGAATCAGCTATATTCCTGCGCTTGAGCTGCACCCATTTACTCATAGTAAATTCCTCTTATTACTTAAGCTAGTTTGAGTTAGTTTCTGTTACTTGCAACCAGATAATCTAAATTAATAAAATGCTCTATCCTTCATATATTGACCTCTGGTCACTTCCGCACATTCATCAAAACCATCAGTATTTCTCACCATGCTAACTCTGTCATTATATTGGTAACATTAACATCCATTGAGACAATCTGACCCATCAAACAACCTAAGCTTCACAGTTCTCTAATTTCTTTTTTTTTTTTTGCGGTACGCGGGCCTCCCACTGTTGTGGCCTCTCCCGTTGCGGAGCACAGGCTCCAGCCGCGCAGGCTCAGTGGCCATGGCTCACGGGCCCAGCCACTCCACGGCATGTGGGATCCTCCCAGACCGGGGCACGAACTGGATGATATGGCCACAATCACAATCTCAGGGCTAAGGGTGAGATTTCCCTCCTCTTGCTGAAGACCTATTTCTCTATCTGCTCTTGAACTTCATTCCCTTTAATCTCCTCAGAAATTGCTCTATCATTAATTTCTCTATCATTTCATTTATTTTCAACTTCATTGATTCCACTAGCTCCTTATCCTCAAGTAATAGATATGCTTGAGTTTATTCCATACTAAAAAGCCTTTTCTGAATATGTCTGCATCAAGCAATCACCCTTAGTTACCCTTTTTGCTCATAACCAAACTACTCGAATAGTCTGTACCAGTGTGCAGATAAGAGTTAACATAATAGGACTGCTTGCAAGGTTGGCCCCTGGATGGCATCTGGGAACATGACTCCCAGTGTTCTCAGTCAGCTGATAAGGCTGGTTCATCACGCCTAAACTATTTGTACAGACAATAGTTTACGCTGAACCAATGTTTTCCTTCTGGGATTCTGGAATATTGATACATGCTAGGCACAAGCTGCCTACATGACCAACCATGAATAAAAACCTCGGGCACTGAGACTCTAACGAGCTTTCCTAGGCAGAAATATCATACATGCGCTGATGCATTTCCATTGCTGTGGGAAGAGTGAGCTCTCTACGACCCTCGTGGGAAGGAGAGAGCATAAGGAAACCTGCACATGGACTCTTCAAAACTCCACTGGTCTTTTTCACTTATGATCCAGCAGGATATCTTTAGTACACCACTGCGTTAAATCTTAGCTGTGAGTACAACTATATGCTGAGTCCTAGAGAATCTCCAAAAGCAGAGGTGGTACTGAGGACCCCTAACACAACTGTCTTCTTTTTTCCACCTCCCATCAGCTGCTTAAAATCACCAGTCTGACCTGGCCCTGCTGTACCACAGAAAATTATCCTCAGATGGACACTTCATATCCTTATTGTATTTGGCCCCTCTATGACATTTCATACTATTAAATCATCCATATAGATCACTATGAAACTCTAAACTATTTTTCATATTTCTTTGTCTTTTTGTGCTACATCCAGGAAGAATTTCTTAGCTAGATCTTCCAGCTTGATAATTTCCTCCACAGTTAACTTCAGTCTGCTATCCAACCCACCTACTGACATTTTTCTTTATTATTATCATTTCTAAGGTCTCTAACTGGTTCTTCTTCATAATAGCTTGCCATTATTTTATGGATTGATACCCTCTCTTGTCTTCTAAAGAAATGTTCTGTTTGCTTTTTATAAACTGTTCTCTTCGGTGCTAGCTAAAAAGAATGAGGTAGTTCTGTATGTACTAGGAAAACAGAAAACTTCACTTCTTACCCTATATACTTCTAGATGTTCACATTTTTATTTTACAAAGAAAACTGATCTGTATGTCACTTGTGTACACTTTTAAAGAGACAGATAGCCAAGTAATTGCGGAGAAATTCTTTTAAGATAACAAAAATGCCAGTGGTAGGGTAAAAGTTGAAGGATTATTTGCTTTCAAATTTTCTTTAATGTCAGTATATTATTTTTATAAATAAAAACTTATTTAATAATTTTAGTATTTACTAGTTATGATTTGAAAAGAGGAGAAGCCTACCAAAATGCATAAGGCTTCAGAATTTTCTTTTTTCATAACTCTACCTTTGGAAGTATAAGCTCAAATATTGTTGAAAATTACCATCGCATTGTCAGTCAGAAATCAAATCTAACTGCTTTCTCTAAAAACAAGGAGGTAAGCATTCTGCTTTTGGCAATGGCAGACTAGTTTATTTAGACAAATTTTGCAGCCATTAGAAATGCTAGACAAAAATGTTAAAATCACCTGTTTTAAGATATCAGAGAATTAGAAAGGCAGTAAGGACCTGAAGGGCCAAGAACTCAGAAGGAAGGGAAGCCCTGAGAGATGAGACAGACATCTGGCATAGCTTTTCTCCTCTAGGATTTTCCTCTAAAGGCACTGTTTCCAAAATGGTAGCTGAGAGGCTACAAAACTGAACAGAACTTTCAGCATTTATCACAAAAATGGGAAAACAAAAAATTGGAGTACCAGGTCACCAAGGAGAGGGGTCCTGCTTAATGCTTCAGGCTTTCAGTTAGAATTCCCAAGGGGCCACACTCCAGAATTGGGGTGAATCAAAAACAGACCAGCCCCCCAAAACTAAAGCCTAGCTTCTAAACAGTTCAATTCTTGACTGAGTTAAGATGTTCTACTCCTAATCCTGTGTAGGAGCAAAGGTAAATCTTCTCTGAAGGAAGAAAACAGGATGCAGAACCTCAAATTATTTCCACAATTTTTCATACATAATATCTAGTAAGCAGAAATACCCAGGTATTTAAAAAAAAAAAACCTACAATTGACTAGAAATCAAATGAATACAAGAAGAAAAACTAAAAAAAGGATCCAGAGGATATCCACATACTAGAGTTATCTGACATAGGCTTTAAAATAGGCTTAATAGGGAGTTCCCTGGCAGTCCAGTGGTTAGGACTCGGCGTTTTCACTGCCATGGCCCAGGTTCAATCACTGGTCAGGGAACTAAGATCCCACAAGCCACATGGCCAAAAAATTTAAAAATAAAACAAAATAAAATGAAATAGCCTTAATAAATTCAAAAACCTAAATGACAAGATGCAGAATTCCAGCAGAGAACTGAAAGTTACTTTAATACTCAAACTGAAATTCCAGAAGTGAAAGTAAAATAACTGAAATTAAGTACTCAGTGGATGAATTTAACAGCAGCTTAGACAAAGCTACAGAGAGTAAAAAAAAAAAAAAAAAAAAAAAAAAAAAGCTACAGAGAGAATTAATACACTGGAAGATAGGTCAAAAAAAATAACCAGACTGAAAGAATGAAACAAAAAAGTGGAGAATACAGAAAAGAACATATGAGACATTTTAAAAAATAATAAAAATTAAAAGGTCTATTGAGTAGAAGGAGAAAGGAGGAAGAATAAATCTAAAACAATATTTGAAGAGATAATGGTCAAGAACTGTCTAAAACTGATTTTAAAATCCAATCATAGATTCAAGAATCACTGTAAGTAGGAAGCAGAAAAAATACAAAGAAAATCACAGGTAGAAACATCATAGTAAAACTGCTGAAAATCAAACCAAAAAGAAATTCTCTTCAAAGAAGTAACTTCTCAACAGAAATGAATTATGGAATAATATCTTCAACATACCAACCCAGAATTCTAGAACCTGGATTTTGAAGAACAACTGTTCTTTAAAATGATGGGGTATATAGACATTTTCACACAAATGCTGAAAGAATGTGTCACAGCAGATCCACATTAAAGAAAATACTGAAGAGAGTGCTTCAGTTAGAAGGAAAACTATGCAAATGGAACCACAAAAATACACAAGGAAATGAAGAGCACCAGAGAGGATAAAAATGTGGGTATATCTAATGAATATTAACCATATAATGATGATAATGATGATGATGTCTTATGGGATTTAAAGTATAGAGAGAATTAAAATACACAATACCAAAAGGGCAGTAAGAGATGAATGGACTCAAAAGTTCTTGGATTCTTGCATTATCTAAAAAGTGGCAAAAGTACTAACATTTACCAGACTTCAACAGTCAAAGATGCATACTGAAATCTTGGGTACCCACTAAAAAAACAGTAAAGGAATGTATAACAAGCATGGGTTGGGGTGACAGAAGGATAAAAATAATTAAGCATAAATAAGGCAAGAGGACTTCCCTGGTGGTGCAGTGGTTAAGAATCCGCCTGACAATGCAGGGGACACGGGTTCAATCCCTGGTCCAGGAAGATCCCACATGCCGCCAAGCAACTAAGCCTGTGAGCCGCAACTACTGAGCCTGCACTCTAGAGCCCACGAGCCACAACTACTGAAGCTCGTGCGCCTAAAGCCCATGTTCCACAAAAAGAGAAGCCACCACAATAAGAGGCCTGTGCACAGCAATGAAGACCCAATGACGAAGACCCAACGCAGCCAGAAATTAATTATTTCTGTTTTTAAGGCAAGAAAGGAAGATAAAAAGGACCATACCACAAGTGGGATAAACAAAATCAAACAAACAAAAAAAATAGTGAGATAGTAAGTTTAAATTATATCAGTAAAATAAATGTACATAAACTAAATATTCCAATAAGGCAAAAACTGATGACTAGGTAAACAAAACCCAGCAACATGATGCTTGTAAGAGTCATACCTTAAATAAAGGATTAATAAAGGCTGAAAGTAAAAAGATAGACAGGTCTTCCATACAAACACTATCCAAAAGAACACTTGTACTACCATATAAATATCAGATATTTTACAATGCTAAAAGTTAAGACATTGTAAAGATAAAATAATCTTTTATACATATTTGTATAAACCAAATATCACCTCAAAGTATATAAAGCAGGGCTTCCCTGGTGGCACAGTGGTTGAGAGTCCGCCTGCCGATGCAGCGGACACGGATTCATGCCCCGGTCCAGGAAGATCCCACATGCCGCGGAGCAGCTAGGCCCGTGAGCCATGGCCGCTGAGCCTGCACATCCGGAGCCTATGCTCCACAACGGGAGAGGCCACAACAGTGAGAGGCCCGCGTACCGCAAAAATATATATATATATATGTATATGTGTATATATATATATATATAAAGCAAAATCTGACAGAACTACAAGGAGAAATAGGCAAATCCACAATCACAGTGGGGAATTTTTAAACACGCCTCTTAGTAACTGACAAAACAAACCAGGAGAAACTAGGTTTGGGATTTTATTTTATATGTCATTTATTCCCCTAAAGAAACATGCTCATCTTAGCTAGTTTCCTCTTAATGCTGCTGGAGCTCATTTGCAATTATAGGGATTTAATGGTGCTTAAGTTTATAAAATAAATGTCATTTTTAAGATACTTTCTGATGGCGAAGAAAAATAAATGCGGCAAACTTGACCCTATTTTGTAAAAATAGTAACTGTTTGTTTTAAACTATTTTACACATTCAAATACTAGATCATAATTCAAAAACACATTACGCATATGCTCATGATTAATGTTATTCTTTTTTTTTTTTTGCGGTACGCAGGCCTCTCACTGTTGTGGCCTCTCCCGTTGCAGAGCACAGGCTCCGGACGCACAGGCTCAGTGGCCATGGCTCATGGGCCCAGCTGCTCCATGGCATGTGGGATCTTCCCGGACCGGGGCACGAACCCGTGTCCCCTGCATCGGCAGGCAGACTCTCAACCACTGTGCCACCAGGGAAGCCCAATGTTATTCTTAAAAAATACAGTTGAATTACCTCACAGAAGTGATAAGAGGGTAATCATCTATATGTCATATTATGCTATTAGATTTTCTTTACAATGTGATTCTTATTTTTCTAGGTATGTGATTCAGTAATTTCAGATATCTAAGTCCAGGAAATGTGTTAGAGTAAAAAACTAGTCCAGAAAATGAGTTAGAGTAAAAAACTAAGTTATTTTTGAAATTATTTCTATGTTTCAAAACAATTTACTTTCAGTAGCTGCTGAGTCTTGAAGTTTGAAATGTGTAAATACATATTAAAACAATGTTTTTCAAACAAGAAACTTTTTTAAGCCCTAAATAACTGTATTTTATTATTTACATAAAACAAGGCATTTTCTTCCTTGCCTGTCAATCAATGCCTACTAATAAATGAGTTGTGGGATTTACTGCTCAACCATGATATCCCACACACCTTAATTATTAACTTTATTAACAATTAATTACCGCCACACTTTCCCTGACTTTACCCTTTGGCCTACACCATCTACTTGTGTATGTACAAGTACAACCAGCAATCTTCTCAACATTTCTCCTGTCCTCCCGAGAAAAGAAGGTAATGCCTAATGTTTTTTCTTAGGCCTTTTATTTCTAGAAGATTAACAGGAGTTGGCTATAGAACAAATAAGAATCTTCTGAGTTCAACTTTACAGAAAAATATGAAAACACCACCCATGGAAAGGAGCAGAATTTATATGCAAAGTTATTTTAACTATGGGACAATTTTGTAAAGCATCAGTAAAAATTTTCATTCCATATTTAGTTGGAATCTCACAATACTTTGCAAAGAAACAATAAATTCTCAATCTAACATCTTAGAGTTCTTTGGTTTACCTAAGAAACAAAAGCAGGATGAATTTATATAACTGAAACTTTTCTTGTAGAAAAGGCAAAGATCCATGGCTATCAAGAGTCTTTGGAAATAACCAGAATGAAATAATCTAACAAATCTAGCTAAACAAACATAGTTAACATTCCGTTTGCATAAGTCTCAATGAAGCTGTAGAAGAAAAGGTAAAGACTATAATAGTATTTTTAAACATTACCAGTTTTAAACGTTCTTTTCTCCTTTTGCCAAAGGAGGCACTCGACCCAGGTTCTGATTCCTTTTTTCCATCCTCGTCCTCATCTTCGTCTTCATCATCCTCAAAACACCAATCTGGCAATAGAGGTGGGGGTGGTGCTTCCTCTATATCACCATAGCGACGAAAAAGTTCTTTCAAATAATCACCCTTATAAATTCCCGGTGGTCTGGCTTGAGCAAAAGTAGCAACTGCTGCTTCAATACTATGGAAAATAAACACCATGCAATTTCCTCACTACTCTCCATTTATGCAGATTTATCAAAATTCACTTGTTACATTTAAGGCTATTATACAAAGCATAACAGAGGTTTTCTAAAATGGACAAATCACAGTCCCCACGCTCAAGGCATTCAATCTATTAAGAGACAAATTCATTCTGAAACATTTTTAACATAAGTACATGGGAATTTCCAAAACTCTAGAGGTAAACTGCAATGAGTGTATAGACGAGACTGGGTAGAGTCTGTAAGGAATTTAAGTAAACCCTTGAAGTTTGAGGTCTGACTCTCAGCGAAAACATCAAAGAAATGTGAATAGCAATATGAAAAGAGAGTAAAAGCATGCTGGTTCTTCAGGAACTTTCAACACACCCAGGCATTAAGAGTACAGGTCATCAGAGAGAAGCTAAGCATAGGCTGAGTCTGAGGAGTCTGTATCATGTAGCATTACTGTGTAGAGCATCTGAAAGGCCAGAAAGGCAGAGCTAGAAGTGCATGCAGCAGAGAACCCCCAAGGATGAATGAACAGGAAAATATACAATCACATGTGTACTTCAGCTGATTATATTCAGAGAAGGATCTACTGCGTGAAAGGCTTTGTAAACAAAAGTAAAGACCTTCAAAGTAAATGAGGAAATTCAGTTAGTAATATCCCATTTTCTAATCTCTCAGAATCTAAAAAGACACTTTACAAATAACAGCTGCTCATAAAGACATGCTTATTGGTTTAAACAGAATAACTCTGTCCCCAAAAACACCTTTTCTGTATAGCATTTAAGTTTCTCCTAGTACTCAATAGGTATTTTTAAACGGTACTATTAACAATGAAAAGAAAAACAATAGTAACCTCCAAGGTGAAAACATACACAAAATATTGGGAGAACTTGTCTGATAATTCTGTAAGATGTGAAAAAAAATCTGGAAAAGAAAATGCATAGTATACGGGATCCATAAGTACTCAAAAGTGCTACTTAGTAGAAAACACCAGGTAATGAATGGTGTTCAAAAGATTAACCAAAACTAAAATGAAAACCACTTGACTCAATCATATTACTCATGACTTCACCAAAAACCTGGCAATATAAAATGCTAAAACTGAAAAATCAATAAAAAATTTTTATCAATTACTAAATATGTCTTCTTCCATTATAACAAGAAACAAATACCTCCAATCCATTTTCTCCACCAAGAAGGCACATATGAGGAAACCAGTGCGATTGAAACCATGGGTACAATGAACACCTAGAAAATAAAACAATTTTGACTTAATAAATCACTTCAGAGGCTACGTTTTACTTTAAAACCCCAATCTGCAATCAAAACATTTCAATCATTTTATAAAATAACTAAAGCTTGGCCTTCTTTTATAACTATTAAACCTGTCAGCTTAAATTGCTTAAAAAATAACTTATAGCACTAGCTATAAGTTTAAATATAACATATACTGATTTATTAGTTACAACTGTTTCTAAGGTCTAAAGTTTTATCTTAAAACTAAAAGATTCCAAGCATTTTAAATAAGGAGGTATTTCATCAAACACACAACTCTGAAGAACATAGGTGCACGCACACACACGCACACGTGCACACATGCACGCGAGACACTTCACTAGATACGTAAAATAACAAACTGATGGATACACAGTACAACAAAAACAAAGTTCTCTAGAAACCAACTGACTGTATCTTTACATTAGCTTGTAATCTTCCAAAATGAACTTTTAGAAGAAAAACCTGCTGAGAAAAAGACATTTATTTTTGTTAAGCTTTTTTTCAGGACGTATTCAAGATCAGTGTGGTCCTGCCTCTATATTCTGAAAAGCTGCAAATGAGTTTCATAAATTCTAAAACTGACTGCATTTTCAAGTCATTTTAACTACTTTGAAAAAGTAATAAAAACAGCTTGGTGTACATTATTAAATGATCATGCTGTAGAAAACCCACTTCAATGGCAGCTCAACGTAGAGACGGAGCATCAATGAAGCAAGAAAACTAGTAAGGAAGCCATCCCAGTAATTTATGGAAGAAACATTTAAGGTAGAATGTGCAGTCTGAGGGGTGAATAACTGTCAACACTGAGAGTTTGGTTTCTGACTTGGGTGACTATTTGCGCAATGGCCCCGTTTACCAGGTAAGGAAGTACAGGAGTTTACATCAGTCTTTCGGGCAAGGCAATGAGCACAGCTGGACATGCTGAGTTTAAGGTTCTTATGAGACTTACAAATATTTGGAAATAAGGGTAAAGAGCTTCACAGAGAGATCTAGCTGGAGTTGTGGATTCAAGAATAATCAGCATATAGTCACTACAGAAGCAGTCTGTGGTGTGGGCAAAATCACTGAGAATGGGTAAGTATCAACAGAACAAGAGAAGATAATTAAGGATAGAATCTGAGGAAAACTAACCTTTCAAGAATAAGTTGGCGGATGGAAGGGCATTAAAAAAGACTAAGAATGAACAATCATGGGGTCAAGAAAACAAAGAGAGTGTGAACATTGGGTCACATTCACCAGGAAAAGAGGAAGTTCCAAGACAGGAGTGTTCAACTGTTTAAATGTCACAAGATGATTAGAACTGAAAGTCACTATTTGTTTAAGACTACAGAGGGAGGACTCCAGATCGCAGTGATGTGAATGAAAATAAATGGATTCAAGTATCAATCTTTTGGAAAGTTGACTGGGAAGGAGAAGGGGAATATAAAACAGAAAGGTGTGGGGTTTTTTTGGAGGGAGGGGTAATATTTTAATATAAGAGGCTTAGGTATATTTACAGGCTGAAAAGGACCTGGTTAAATCACAGAGACTGAAATAGAGAACAATGATATAACTGAAATGAAGTTTCTGAAAAGAGATTAAAAAATAAAGAGATCAGCCTTGAACAGAAAAAGTTACCCCTTAGAAATAATTGCTATAATCATGAAACTCTATAAATTCATCATCTCCAGTGCTTTGTTAAGAAAACGTGCCTCAAAAGTTACACAAAGATGTCAACTGTAAATAGACTTTTTTATTCAACATAATCTTAACCCAACATGTAAATTTCCTTTCTACTTTATATTTGAGACCAATTTAAGCAACAAATACTCTAAAAATGTTTCTCATCTACACCACTACTATTTTTGCATCTAATTTTTACTCTAGCAAGATTAACTAAATATTTTTACGAATAGGAAGTGTAACAATAATTGCCAATTAAGTGATTAAGTTATGCGATGATATGCAATTTAAGAAAGTACCAGTGCTCATTATTCAACATAGTTTTGGAAGTTTTAGCCACAGCAATCAGAGAAGAACAAGAAATAAAAGGAATCCAAATTGGAAAAGAAGAAGTAAAGCTGTCATTGTTTGCAGATGACATGATACTATAATACACAGAGAATCCTAAAGATGCTACCAAAAAACTACTAGAGCGAATCAATGAATTTGGTAAAGTAGCAGGATACAAAATTAATGCACAGAAATCACTTGCATTCCTATACACTAACAATGAAAAATCTGAAAGAGAAATTAAGGAAACACTCCCATTTACCATTGCAACAAAAAGAATAAATACCTAGGAATAAACCTACCTAAGGAGACAAAAGACCTGTATGCAGAAAACTATAAGACTCTGATGAAAGAAATTAAAGAGGATACAAAGAAATGGAGAGAAATATCATGCTTTTGGATTGGAAGAATCAACATTGTGAAAATGACTATACTACCCAAAGCAATCTACAGATTCCATGCAATCCCTATCAAACTACCAATGGCATTTTTCACAGAACTAGGACAAAAAATTTCACAATTTGTATGGAAACACAAAAGACCCTGAATAGCCAAAGCAATCTCGAGAAAGTAAAACAGAGCTGGAGCAATCAGGTTCTCTGACTTCAGACTATACTACAAAGTTACACTAATCAAGACAATATGGTACTGGCACAAAAACAGAAATATAGATCAATGGATCAGGATAGAAAACCCAGGGATAAACCCATGCCCATATGGTCACCTGATCTTTGATAAAGGAGGCAAGAATATACAATGGGCGGGCTTCCCTGGTGGCACAGTGGTTGAGAGTCCGCCTGCCGATGCAGGGGACACGGGTTCGTGCCCCGGTCTGGGAGGATCCCGCATGCCGAGGAGCGGCTGGGCCCGTGAGCCATGGCCGCTGGGCCTGTGCGTCCGGAGCCTGTGCTCCGCAACGGGAGAGGCCACAGCAGTGAGAGGCCTGCGTACCGCAAAAAAAAAAAAAAAAAAAAGAATATACCATGGGCCACAACTACTGAGCCCACGAGCCACAACTACTGAAGCCCACGCACCTAGAGCCCATGTTCCACAACAAGAGAAGCCACTGCAGTGAGAAGCCCGCGCACCACAACGAAGAGTCGCCCGTGCTCTCCGCAATTAGAGAAAGCCCACGCGCAGCAACAAAGACCCAATGCAGCCAAAAATAAATCAATCAACTAATTTAAAAAAAGAACTTATTATGTGCCAAGTTATTTTAAATATTTTTATTTAATCAAAAGAAATGTTTTTTTACCAAAATACACATGTGCTACTCATGAAAATATATATTCACAAATCTGGCCCATGTATTTATAATTAGAAACACCTAAAGTAATTAGAGGCATTAGTTAAGCTACACATCTATTATACGTAGTCCACCATTTACCAAGAAATCAGCCATTTCTCTTTTAACACAAAACAGACTTTTTTATTTCTCCAGTCCACAAAATTCTTACCCTCAAGTCATTTCTGTACATGCAAACAAATGCACTATAGCTCCATAATCTCTTATTTGTAATTAAAATTTCAAAAAAGCTCTAAAAAAGTTAAGATTTTTGGTAGATTATTTGGGGACAAAACCTGACCTGAACTGATATGTTATTTATAGTCTATTTTTCTCACTTAGTGTGAATGAATATTCATATATTTAACTGCAGAAATGCTCTCTACACCCAGATTATCTCTAATACTATTTTCCACCAGGCTCCTTAGAGAAAAAACTGGTTCCAGGTTTGGAAAACACGTTGCACCAGAAAACAAGGAAACCATCAAAGACTGATAGGGTGCTATCAAAAGGATACAGAAATCAACTTGAAGGGGCTCCCATTGGCCTAGGATGGAGCAATTTGGGCATAAGAATAAATACTGACTGCAACTGATTTAAATACATCAACTGTATAAAGATTCATGAGTTCATACAGATACTCCAAGAAAAAAAAGTAATCAGTTACCACTGGAGAATGGTAAGATACCAATTCATTATTCCGGAAATTAAGAAATAAGAGAATCAGATGCTTAACTTGTCTTTCCATTACAAACTGCATTTCAGGATAATCAAATTGAGAATAGTTCTTTACTAAAGAAGAATTCCAGCTAATCCATGAAGAAATGAGAGAGAATCAGAAAAAAAATCACTGTTTTCCAACTCCTAATTAAATACTGGATGAAGGCAACAACCATCAATGGATAATAAAATCATTAGGTAAAAGACAGATGAAAAAGTCTGTAACAGAGGAAACAAGATGGTGCCACCAGAACCCACTTAATCATCTTTGTACCCCTAAAAGCAGGACCACCAGACATTATGTGCTTCCTGATGTGGTGTGAAAGGAACCATACAATGCCAACTATGAAGTATGTTTGCCAAAATATATAAGTACACCTCTCAATTTAACTACCAGTTTACAGGACATACAGAAGACAAAGGAAAAAGTTAACTAATACTAGAGGAAGCACTCAGGTAGACCCAGATAATGGAATATTTTATAGGACAAATGACGTGGTTTCTCCAGCAAACGATAGCATTAAAAAAGAGAGCAAAAAAAAAATCAAAAAAACAAAAAAAAAAATCAAAAAAACAAAAAAACAAACAAACAAAAAAAAAACAAAAACAAAAAAAAAAAGGGCTTCCCTGGTGGCGCAGTGGTTGAGAGTCTGCCTGCCGATGCAGGGGACACGGGTTCGTGCCCCGGTCCGGGAAGATCCCACATGCCATGGAGCGGCTGGGCCCGTGAGCCATGGCCGCTGAGCCTGCGCGTCCGGAGCCTGTGCTCCGCAACGGGAGAGACCACAACAGTGAGAGGCCCGCGTACTGCAAAAAAAAAAAAAAAAAAAAAAAGAGAGCAAATCAGAGAGATTTAAGAGACATAACAACAAAATGCAACATGTGGACACTATTGGAAACTGGTTTGAAAATCTAACTTAAAAAGGCATTTTTTCTATAATTGAGGAAACCTGAAAATGGACTAGGCTTTAGATGACCTTAAGGAATTTCTCATTATTCTCTTTGGTACAACTGCATGGTGATTATATAAAAACCCAAAATCCTTATCAGTTAGAGATGCATACTGAAACACTTTTAAGTGAAATGACATGGTATCTGTGATCTAATTTAAAATACTCAGAAAAAAATTTGTTGGGGGAGGAGAGGAAAAATGAAAAAAAAACAGCAAAATGATAATTATTGAAGCTGAATAATGGATACATGAGGTGTCATTTCACTATTCTCCCTATTTTTGGTATGACTGAAAATTTCTACAATAAAGAAAAATTAGGGGGTACTATCTCCAGGGCAGGTAACATATGGTAAGAATTGGAAACATATGACCCCCGCAGGTTTCAGATAAGGGATTATGAAGCTGTAGTTCTTCCTAAACATCAGAAAACATCTGAGGCTTCTGTGTTTCAAGACCTTTTCATTTCCACTAAGTCTACAGTATTATCCCACAACCAGGCTAACTGTATGAACTGACGGTAAAATGATGATTTAAAAAAAAGAGTAGCTTTGAAAATAAATCTGGGTCTAACTTTTGTCATGTCACAAATGTCTACTGTTGATCACAAGTATACTTCAGCAAGAATGTGCGCAAGGCTGATGAAGATTCCATCTCTGATACTAAAACACAATTAAAATATTATAAAAGCAGACCAATATTTTGATCCTAAGAACACAAACTTGATTCTTTATTCTTTTTGTTTGAAAAGGTGCTACCAGAAACCAGCTCTAAGACCAGTTTCTGTTGTTGTCTTCAGAGTATTACAATAAATAATTGCCACTACAATGCTCCAAAACTGGACAGGCCCAAAGCAAATGTTTCCACTTCAATCCTCATGAAGAGAACCCCTACCAGTGATATAAAACAAATAATATATAGTAACATATAATATATTGTAGCACAGTTCTATAATTTTTTTATAACCCATGAAACACTCAATTTAGAAAATTTCCCCATCAGTTCTTCTAAGAATACAACCAGACAATTTATAACAAGGGTTGACTTGGGAGTATTAATCTTCCTGAAATCAGGATATCTGATTCCAGATGTTAAGTGTTCTTGAAGTTCTTCTTGAATTCTTCTTCTTTACCCCTACAATGGCTTCTCTCGGATGAAAAAAGTTGTTTTTAATTGTTCAAATAAAGGTCTCAATGCTATTTTAAGCTGTGTATGTTCTAGTTGTACCCTAAATATGTGTGTATTTGTTACATATATTCATGTGAATGTGTAAATATATACACATATACATATCACAATACCATGTCATATAGTCCCATATTATTGTTCTTCTGTTAAATAAATTGCATACTGTACAATATAAATGATCTGCTTCTATCAGAGGTGTAAGCTGTTTCCAGTTTTTTAATTACAAATGAAGATGTGATTAAATTTCTTTCTCATAAATTTTTATGTCCATCTCTGACTACTTCCTTTAAATAAATTCTTAAATGTGGCCTTGACAAGTCAAAGTGTGTGAACACTTTTAAGGATCTGGAGAAATATCACCAAATTGGCCCTCCAGAGAGGGTGTACCAATTAACACTCAAATTAATAATGTATAAGTACATCCACTTTATCCAAAGCTTGACATTATGATTCTTTTTTAATCTTTGCCAATTTGATGGGGGAAGGTAACGACATATATTTTAATTTGTATCTCTTGTTAACAAGTGAGAATGAAAATTTTTTTCATGTTTCTTGGCTATTTGTAATTCATTTCTTATAAATTTCATTTTCATTGTTTTCCATATTTTTCTATGGAGGAATGCCTCTTTTGCCTGCTGGGTTATAAAATCTTTTTGTATATAAGAATATTAACTTTTATCTGTCATATATGCTTCAAATATTGCTCCCAATTAGTCAAATATCTTTTTGCTGTTTCTGTTGTGTTTTATAATACAGAATTTATTTTTCATTTTTATGTGGTCACTCTAGAAACCAGTGTAGCAATTAATTAGAGATTTGGACTTTGAAGTAAGAAACCGGACTACAAACCTGGCTTAACCACTTATCAGATGTGTTACCATGGAAAAACTATACTTAATTTCTCTGAGATTCAGTTTTCTTATCTGTAAAATACGGATACTGCCACATACTACACAGAGTTGTTATGAGGATTACATTCATTCATTCCTTCATTCATTCATTCAGAGTTTCCCACCAAGTCTGCCAGGCAAATAATAAGCATTCATTAATTCCAGCTGTTACTATTACCAATGATAGACATTTTAATTTTTTTTTTTTTTTTTTTTTTGCCGTACGTGGGCCTCTCACTGCTGTGGCCTCTCCCGTTGGGGAGCACAGGCTCCGGACGCGCAGGCTCAGCGGCCATGGCTCACAGGCCCAGCCGCTCCGCGTCATGTGGGATCCTCCCGGACCGGGGCACGAACCCGTGTCCCCTGCATCGGCAGGCGGACTCTCAACCACTGCACCACCAGGGAAGCCCCAGACATTTTAATTTTTGACAGCAGTTTTCAAATTTAAGTGTACATAAAAATCACCTAAGACCCTTGTTTTAAAAACAATTAGATCCCTAGGCTTCATTCCCAGAGGTTTTGATCATACAAGTCCAGTACAGGGCCCTAAAGCATGCACTTCTAATAAACATCCTCAGGTGATTCCGATGCAGGTGGTCTAGGAACACGGCTTAAAAAATAACTGTTTATGGATTCTGCCTTTGATGATAAACTCAGAATACCCTTTCTTAGCTCAGAGTTAAATAAGTACTGACCTATATTTCTCCTATATTATTATGGGTCCTTTCAAAAATATTTGATCCATCTAAAATATAATTTATTATACAGTTGGCTAACTGTCTCATAACTATTTGTTGAATAATCACATCTTCCCTCTCTGATGTGAAGAACATCTCTACCACTAGGAAACCACTGTAGTTTCCATTGCTTTACCATATGCTTGGATAACTGGTAAGGAAAATCCCCTTGTTACTTTTGTCTTTCAAAATTTTCTTGCTCATAATTTCACCTGTTTGATTTGCCAAACAATTGTAAACATTAAAAATTGGAAATTGGGCTTCCCTGGTGGTGCAGTGGTTGAGAGTCCACCTGCCGATGCAGGGGACACGGGTTCGTGCCCCAGTCTGGGAAGATCCCACATGCCGTGGAGCGGCTGGGCCCGTGAGCCATGGCCGCTGAGCCTGCGCGTCCGGAGCCTGTGCGCCGCAACGGGAGAGGCCACAACAGTGAGAGGCCCGCGTACCGCAAAAAAAAAAAACTGGAAATTAATTTGGAAACAGTGAATCTCCATTTCTTCAAGTCTTTTAACAACCAAGTACAATTTTCTTAATTTAGAACTCCTACATTTCTTAATAACTTTATTCCTTGGTGTTTTGTACTTTACAGAAGACAAGGAGTTTAGAGTGTGAACTCTAAACTTTACTTGGATCTGATCTAAGCTGTAACCCTTAGATCTTATCTTAGGATCTGATCTAAGCTGTAACCCTTACTAGTTATGTGAATGACCTTAAGTCACTTAACCTTCCCAAGCCTCAGTTTCTTATCATAAAATGGGGGGTGACAATAACATCTACCTAATAGTATTGAGAAGAAAATGAGACAATGAATGTAAAATGATTTACAGAGTGACTAGCAGAGAGAAATGTTCAATAAATGTTAGCCAATATTATTAATAGTAAGATTAATGAGACCATTCTCTAACTATACTTTCTAACTAGTTATTGCTTGTTCGCAGGAAAGTTGCTGATGTTTTCCTATTTATCTGAACTTTCCTACTATTCCTAAAATTTTTTCAGTTAATTCTCTGAATAGGGACAATAGTAGCTGCTTATAATTTTAAAAAAGAAGAAATCACAAAAGAAAATATATTAACAACAAAAGCTTTTAAATATTACCAAAAAACTTAAAAGGCAAATGAATTGGAAAAAACTTCCAATAGTACATATAAGTTAATTTATGGCATCTAACTATCAGGCGAAAAAATTATTCAACATACTGTGCTGAAACAAATGACTGACTATATAGAAAACATTTAGATTGGATCCTCAATTCAAACCATATGCCAATATAAATAGCAGAAGGAACAAAGAACCAAAACTAAAAATCACAAACCTTAAAAGTTCTAGAAGACCACTCCTGGCAACATTTTTCGTAATAGCAAAAAGAACTGAAAATAACCCAAATGTCACTTTAAGTAATTATCATTTCAAGAAAATTTACTCATTTGTTACATTTATGTTTATTGGCTTCCTTCCCCCGCTTCCCCAATCCCCTTTTTTGTTTTCTCCCTGAGCTGTTCCAAGAGCCTGTACCTAGCAAAGAGTAGCAATCAATAAATATTTGCTGAAAGAACTGTCCATCATAGGAAAGTGGATAAACTATAATACATCCATACAATGGAATACTACACAGCAGCAAATACACAACAGTTACATACATCACCATGGATCACTCCCAGAAACACAATACTGAGTGAAAAAAGAAAGGTTCAGAATGATACATACAATATAAAATTCAAAGTTATAAAAAATAAATATACATATAGTGTTTAAGTTTAAGATACAGTTTCCCAACAGTACAACTGAAGAGGGGCAATTAGGGCTTTATCATGAAAAATTTTTTAATTACAAAAATACATTTATTTTGGGACTTCCCTAGTGGCACAGTAGCCAATGCAGGGGATATGGGTTCGATCCCTGGTCTGGGAGGACCCCACATGCCGTGGAGCAACTAAGCCCATGCGCCACAACTACTGAGCCTGCGCTCTAGAGCCCGCGAGTCACAACTACTGAGCCCATGTGTCACAACTACTGAAGCTCGTGAGCCTAGAGCCCGTGCTCTGCAACAAGAGAAGCCACCACAATGAGAAGCCCGCGCACCACAGTGAAGTGTAGCCCCGGCTCGCCACAACCAGGGAAAGCCCACACACAGCAACGAAGACCCAATGCAGCCAAAAATAATGAACAAAGAAAATTAATTAATTTTTTAAAAAGAAAATTTTAAAAATTCTTAAAAAGAAATACATTTATTTTATAGTTCACAAAAGTTAGTCTACTACTTTGGTAAACGCTTCTTGGTGATGTCTTAAAAAAGAAAAAAAAAACTTCCATATCAACTCACTTGTAAAAAAGAAAATGGAAACCCAGTCACAAAAGAAAATATTCAACATTGGTAAAGTGAAGCCAAACATACCTATAAGTTCAGGCGGGTTTCTTTCATTAAACCGCTCACATAGACGAATAAATGTCTCAGTATTCTCCGTTGTAGGGCACTCACCATGTCTAGTAATACAGAAACATTTTTTTTTTTAAGAAGAGATTACAAATTTCAGCAGAAGGTTTAAATATTAAGGAATCTTAATACATGACTTACCCTTTACACTGAAGTTTTATATATTTGATTCCTTCTTTTTCTATGTCATTTCTGTCATAGAATCTTGAAGTATTTGTCAGGTCCACCAACAAGCCCATTTTAACCTTAAAAAAGAAAGAAAGAAAAAAGGACAGATTTACTGGTAACTGAATTTGTACCAAATCAAACTGACTAAATGGCAGTATTCCAGGCCAGTTTATTCAA
Source organism: Mesoplodon bidens (assembly GCF_964165515.1). Lineage (NCBI taxonomy): Eukaryota > Metazoa > Chordata > Mammalia > Artiodactyla > Ziphiidae > Mesoplodon > Mesoplodon bidens. The sequence continues at coordinate 26,356,584 of NC_138168.1, forward strand.
CTACACTAAGGGAGATTTTAGGTTCACTCTGCCAATGAACTATTAATAACAATGAAAGTATCACTTATCCAAGTCTCATTCAAGACATAGAACTTAGGCACTAAATAAAATAAATGAACCCCCAAACTAATGATGAAACAAGAACATAAGCAAAACAGACTCCACTTCAACATTACAAAAGTGTACCTAAAAAAGCAAAACACTAGGGGCTTCCCTGGTGGCGCAAGTGGTTGAGAGTCCGCCTGCCGATGCAGGGGACACGGGTTCGTGCCCCAGTCTGGGAGGATCCCACATGCCGCGGAGCGGCTGCGCCCGTGAGCCATGGCCGCTGAGCCTGCGCGTCCGGAGCCTGTGCGCCGCAACGGGAGAGGCCGCAACAGTGAGAAGCCCGCGTACCGCAAAAAAAAAAAAAAAAAAAATTAAAAAAAAAAAAAAAAAAAAAAAGCAAACACTGATGTAGTTTTCTGCATCTGGCACTCCACCTATGATATCCTAGACAAGAAGCTAGAACAGGGATATATCATTTATCTGAAACACACCCCAACCAAAGCTCCAGGCACACAATAACCCAGCACTCCGAGCAGTCATCACTACAGCACGTTAGGCAGTTAAATTCTCAAGTGAGTACACAGGGCAAAGAGTGCGTATAGTCAAAATTCCCTTGTAAATCCCTTAAATAATCAATAAAGAACAGTACACATGGCCGTATTTGTGCATCTCATTCCTCAGCCAGTTTTTCTTCCTGTATTGGAACAAAAATCATTATTTCTTCTGTTGAGCAGTAACTGAAGTAGTTGGCTTGTGTTAGGGGGCCACAGGTTTGAAAAATCTTGAACAACCAGAATCATATTCAGCCTTGAAAGATATGCACACTGGAACTGAGCCAAGTAAAAGAACAGTGAATCCAAACATCTTCCACCTCATTCTGAAGTATATACTCTCTGAGAAGAATGGCAAGAGAAACAACCTGTACTTTTTAAACTGTTATTTTTCTGTCTTTTGTTGTTACTGCTTTTATTGAGTACCTATTGTTGCGTTTGCCTAAAGGAGACTGGTCTACATGATAATTCAACTCCATTGTTATGGGGGGCGGGGGGGAATAGCAAAAACATTTAAATTTCAAACATCACAAAACAGACAAAATTGTGCACTTCTAAAATATAACTAGCTGCCTTAATGTGCTCTATGGATTTCTCCAGATTTCTTAGCTCATGTATGGATAACAGACAGCTCTTCCAGTCAAGCACCCTCTCACTTCCCCAGGAAATGTAGTTTTTACGGCATTTTTTGTAGTATCTGCACCCCTGGGCCCACTTCTCTTCCCACATAGGCTTCTTCAGTGATCTTAATTCCTTCAGAGGATATATATTGCCAAATGCAAAGATTTAGATGCCATACTACAGCTTTTCACTAGTTAGAATTAGAACCCATTTTGTTTGCCTTCAGGTCCAAAATAAGAAGTGAATGAAAAGTGGGGATGAGCAAGAAAATATGAATTTTCTAACTACATACGAATACTTCAGAAACCAAGAAACTGTACTGCATGACTTAGCTGCCCTGAGCCCATATATATGTATGTGTGTAAATGTGTGTCTGTGTGTGTGATGTGTCTGTGTGAATAATGTGTTTGGGTGTGTATGTGTCCGTCTGTATACACATATACTCATAAATATTATTATATATACATAATTATTTTTCCTTATAGATTCCCAATCCATGAAATAAGGATAATTATAGTATCCACCTCATACAGTTGTTGTGAGATTTAAATGAAGTCCTTACTCTGTGCCAAGCACTATTCTGTGTGCTTTAAATGCACTAACTTTATTTGCAAGTGAGAAAACTAAAACATGAGGAGATTATGTAACTTGACCACAAAGCTTAAGTGGCAAACCAGAAATCAAGCCCAGGCTAATTGGTGCTAAGCCCAAGCTCTTACACTCTACCTAGGAAATAGTTAATGCTCTATAAATGTTACCTATGACTTTCAAAATGTATATTAATAATGAAGATAAAAATTAAAAGTTTACAAGTAAGCTAAAATAAAAGATATAAACAAATAACGACCCAAAACTACACCGAGAATAGGGATGAGTAACAGGTTATCAAAAACTAAGTGGCATCTTTACCATCCCATAATAAGAGACTTGCACATAATGGGTACCAATATTTGTTGAATGTACTGAGAGAGCATACAATAACAGACCACCAAGAGTCTAAAACAGAAGAGAACAATGGTTGGTGTTATGGGTTGAATTATGCCCCCTAAAAACATATATTCAAGACCTAACTTCCGGTACCTAATGTATAGATTCATGGTGGTAGTTACAGAACTATTCCTTCTCCACAAAGGAACTCCCTCATGCTACCCCTTTACCGTCAGACCCTCTTCCCATCCCCATCCCTGTAGTCTGGCACCTGCTAACTTATTCTCTATCTCGGTAGAGAAGAGATACTTCTGTTTATAGAACTCTATGTACTATTTTTGCAACTTCCTCTGAGTCAGTTAATTATTTCAAAATAAAAGTTTATTTTAAAAAGCCACCTGCAGGGGCTTCCCTGGTGGCGCAGTGGTTAAGAATCCACCTGCCAAGGCAGGGGACATGGGTTCGAGCCCTGGTCCGGGAAGATCCCACATGCCGCGGAGCCACTAAGCCCGTGCACCACAACTACTGAGCCTGCACTCTAGAGCCTGCAAGCCACAACTACTGAGCCCGTATGCCACATCTGCTGAAGCCCGCGTGCCTAGAGCCTGTGCTCCACAACGAGAGAAGCCACTGCAATGAGAAGCCCACGCACCACAACAAAGAGTAGCCCCCGCTCACCGCAACTAGAGAAAGCCCACGTACAGCAACAAAGACCCAATTCATCCCTAAATTAATTAATTAATTAATTAATTTTAAAAAAATAAAAAGCCACCTGTAGAACAAGAAAGGAATAAAGTATGTTAAATCAATATCAAAAATGTTTTGTTTTGGGCTTCCCTGGTGGCGCAGTGGCTGAGAGTCCGCCTGCCGATGCGGGGGACACAGGTTTGTGCCCCGGTCCGGGAAGAACCCACATGCCGCAGAGCGGCTGGGCCTGTGAGCCCTGGCCGCTGAGCCTGCACGTCCGGAGCCTGTGCAGGCCACAACAGTGAGAGGCCCGCGTACCGCAAAGAAAGAAGAAGAAGAAAAAAAAATGTTTTGTTTCTTACCTTCAGACTCTTCAGATAATTTGAAAGCATGCTGGGATGGAACCGATTTTCTTCAGCAACTTGACTGTCATATCTTGGTCCTAACATTGTCTTCAGAGGTAAAAATCTTCCTAAATAACATGAAGATAGGTAATAATTTTCAATAATGAAAATGTTCCAGGTTAAAACTCTATAATTAGCAATTCTCAAAACCACTTTCTAACAGTGTTTTAAATGGAATTTAAAAGAGTATTCATGAAATACTCTCAACCTACACTATATTTTCAAAAGGCACTGCCTTGGAACTTTTAAAGACAACATAAATTCTAGAAATTGATAATCAAATATAATAGCAAAAGAAAAAATTACCAGTGAATGGAACTTCCACAAAGACTCTTAAGTTCTAAACCACTACATTAAAAAGTTATTGCCTTAAAAGCTTTAAAGATATAGCACTAGAAAACTGATAATGAAGTGAATTAAATCAATTCTTTGAAACTCCTATCATACTTTTTTTATATGAAATTGGAACCTTCTCCATCTTATAACCTTATCCTACATCTCAGGAGAAGGATCATGCTGAGAAGCATACTAACCAAAATCACACTCCAAATATATCAGTGATTCTAATTTCAGCAAGACTGACTGACTTTTGGCCTTTTTTTTCCTGAATCACCGTATAAACACAAGGGAAGTCATCTTCTAAAATCACCTATTTTAGCTGATTTATATTATAAAATCAGTAAGAATAAATATCTACCTAAAACAATATCTAAGTGAAGTCTTAACATCTGTCCAGAGGCTTTAAACAAAATTCATAAAAACATCATTTTTTTCTATTTTTATTTTCTACAGAACCAATCAAGATCAACAGTAACCTCCATGTTGCTAAGTCCAGTGGTCAACTCTCAGTTCTCAAATAATTGATCATTTTTTAATTCAAGAGGGAGCTCTTGAATCGCTTTTTTCACGTGGCTTCCAGGATACTACATCCTCCTGTTTTCCTCCCCTCTCTCTGGCCTCTCCTTCTCAGCCTGCTTTACTGGCTCCTCTTTATCTCCCTGGCCCCTCTATGTTTTGTCCCAGGGCTCTGTCCTTGCACCTCCTTTCTAACTACATTCACTACCTTGGTGTCTCATCTAGTCTCACAGCTTTAAAAGCCATCGGTGTTGCTAATGACGGACAAATGTGTATCTCCAGGCCAAACCACTCCCTTAACTCTAGAATCAAATATCAAATTGCCTACCTGACTTAGTCTCTACTTGATGTCTAAAAGACATCTGAGACTTGATATCCAAATCTGAGCTCTCAATCTTCAAACTCCTCTCATGGTCTTCCCCATCTCAGCAAATGGTAACACCATTTTTTTAGTAGCTCAGGCCAAAACCTTTGGCGTTATCCTTGACCCCTCTCTTTCTTACACACCCCACACCCAATCCATCACCAAATCCTATGAGATCTCTCTTCAGAATATATCCAGGATCTGACCACTTCTCACCACTTCTACCATCATCTCACCTAGATTATTATGCTTCATTTAGTTTATTTAACAGATATTTAATGAGTGCCTATTATGTACCAGGCATTATTCTAGGTGCACAGACTATATAAGTGAAAAGAAAAAAACAAACAGATAAAAATCCCTGCCCTCGTGAAGCCTATATTCTATCAGGTAAAGATAAACCACAAACAACGAACATAATAAATAATAATATGGTACGTTAGAAGTTTCATCCCACTAGACCTCTCTCCTTCTCACTGCCGTCTCAGAGGTCCAATTCTCTTTCCTCTACATACCCTTAACCTCCGTGCTCCTCCCCAGCTGCTCAGTCACACTCTCCTGAGAAAAACCCAGACCTCGATAAACCCAACCACGTGATTTCTTTGCGCCTACACCTACACAGCTCAAGCCTCCTAGAGAAAATCTCAGAGCACAGCAGAAGGGTGACAATATAAATCATAATCATCAATCTCAAAGGCAATCCTACATTTCACATCTTTTCCTCATTCATAAAATATAACAAGCTCCCCTACCCCCTTCTCAACTGATGGCTTTGTGTTATAGTGTACTGAAAAGAAAAAGGAGAAGGAAGCAACTTTATATGTTTAACACATACCAAACAATGTTTAAAACATTTTACATAGATTTATTCATTTACTCCTAACATAAACATGTGTAATGTTATTATCCCCATTTTACAGATGAGGAAACCAAGGCAAGAGAGATTAAGTGACTTGCCCACTGTCACACTTCTAGTAAATGAGAGAACAGTGATCCAAACCCAGGTGACCTGGTCGTAGGGTCCATGGAAATAATTGCTGTTCAACAATGCCTCTCCACCACCAGGTAGAAACATGCCTCACCTTTGCAGTTATAAACCTTTCTGTATCTGAGTCCATTTTCTCTTTCATCCCCTGTCCTTACTCCCATTAAAGGCAAATGCCCTCACTTCTGCTCTGGATTCTTTCCATTTTGCACTCACAAGGACCATCAATCAACTCTTCCTCCCTTCCATGTTGCTACCAACTTTTCTAGTATCTTAACATCTCAGCAGCATCTCATACATCTGGCAACTCCTTCCTTCTTGAAAAATTCTCTTGTCTTCCATATCACCATACTCCTTTAGTTTCTACCACCCACCTAACACCACCCCCAATTTCTAGCCATTCTCTCTCAACTTCTTTGTTCCCTCTACCCAATTTCTTTTTTTTCTTTTTCTTTTTCTTTTTTTTTTTAGTTGCAGCACGTGGGATCTCTGTTGCGGCACGCAGGATCTTTGCTGCAGCACGTGGGATCTTTAGCTGTGGCACGTGGGATCTTTAGCTGTGGCATGCAAACTCTTAGTTGCGGCATGTGGGATCTAGTTCCCTGACCAGGGATCAAACACGGGGCCCATGCACTGGGAGCACAGAGTCTTAGCCACTGGACCACCAGGGAAGTCCCTACCCAACTTCTAAAGAGCAGGTTTTGGTAAGGGGGGTTCCATCCTGGGCCTTGTCTTCTATTCTTTCTACATTCTCTGCCTGAAAGGTATTTTCCACTGCCATGGCAGGAACAATGCTATGTGTTCATCAAACTCCATTTACTTTCCTATTTCACGGCACGCAGGAAGACTACATTTCTCAGCTTCTCTTGTAATTTGGTGAGGGCCATATGACTGGACTCTGACCAATGGGATATGGGCAGGAGTGAGATATAACACCACCCCAAGAGCACCCACTCCTGCTCTTCCCCTTCCATGGCAACCTGCAGGTCATATGTTTAAGAGGACAGCATCACAAGATAGGAAGAGCCCAGAGAGTCACCACTTGGAGAAGAGTTGCCCAGGAAAGCTGCCTGATACACAAGGCATTGTGATATGAGCAAGAAATAAACATAGTATGTTGACTGGAACCCCTGAGTTTGGGGAGTTGTTTGTCAGAGAAACTAGCATTACTTATCCTGACTAATCAAATACCATGACTTTAAATATTGTCTGTATGCCGATGATCCTTAAATGTACATGTCCAACTCAAACTTGTTTGAATTCCAAACCATATATCCAACTGTGTACTCAACATCTCTACCTGAGCAATCTGGATCTTTTTTTTTTTTTTAACATCTTTATTGGAGTATAATTGCTTTACAATGGTGTGTTAGTTTCTACTGTATAACAAAGTGAATCAGCTAGTATACATATATCCCCATATCCCCTCCCTCTTGCGTCTCCCTCCCACCCTCCCTATCCCACCCCTCTAGGTGGTCACAAAGCACCGACCTGATCTCCCTGTACTATGCAGCTGCTTCCCATTAGCTATCTATTTTACATTTGGTCGTGTATATATGTCCATGCCACTCTCTCACTTCGTCCCAGCTTACCCTTCCCCCTCCCCGTGTCCTCAAGTCCATTCTCTACATCTGCGCCTTTATTCCTGTCCTGCCCCTAGGTTCTTCAGAACCATTTTTTTTTTTAGATTCCATATATATGTGTTAGCATACAGTATTTGTTTTTCTTTTTCTGACTTACTTCACTCTGTATGACAGACTCTAGGTCCATCCTCCTCACTACAAATAACTCAATTTCATTTCTTTTTATGGTTGAGTAATATTCCATTGTATGTATGTGCCACATCTTCTTTATCCATTCATCTGTTGATGGACACATAGCTTGCTTCTGTGTCCTGGCTATTGTAAAGAGTGCTGCAATGAACACTGTGGAACATGTCTCTTTATGAATTATGGTTTTGTCAGGGTATATGCCCAGTAGTGAGATTGCTGGGTCATATGGTAGTTCTATTTTTAGTTTTTTAAGGAACCTCCATACTGTTCTCCATAGTGGCTGTATCAATTTACATTCCCACTAACAGTGCAAGGGGTTCCCTTTTCTCCACACCCTCTCCAGCATTTAAGCAATCAGGATTTTAATACTTCTTCCAACCTGCTTTCCCCCCCAATAAGCCCTAATGGTACCAATCATCCCACTGCATAAGCAGAAACTTGGGACTAAGTTTTGACGCTCTTTATCTCATTCTAAATCCAACACCAAGTCCCGTCTATCTTCCCTCTTTAATATCTCTCAAATCAGCCTACTACTCTTCGACTCTCCTTCTAAACCATCACCATTATCTTTCACTTGAACTACCATGACAAGTTCCTAACTAACCTCCCCACTTCCATCCTTGTCTCTTTCATTAAACACAGAGCAATCAAAGTAAGCTTCTTTAAACTGAAGTCAAATCATCTGACCCCAATGCTTAAGAAATGGCAATGGTTTGCCAGGGCACTGTGAATGTATATAAATATTAAAACCCCTTATCACACCCTAAGCCTATACGATCTGGCTCATACTCTCCACCCTCACATCCATATCCTCACTTTCATTCTGAGATCTCTCCATCATCATCCTATCCCAACAGAAGCCCTTCAAAAAAACAAAAAATCAAAAAACAAAAGCACCGCTCTATCTAGCAAACTTCTATTTATTCATGTTAATTCATATATACCTCCCTCTGGGAAGCCTTCCCTGATCCCCTTCTTCTTCCCTAACATCAAGGTTTATTATCTCTAGTATCCCATAATATTCTGTAATAGAGTCACTATTGACCTTGTTAAAACAGAACTGTGTTTTAAAATGATGGTTTGCTACTCACAAAATTGTGTGCTCTTTAAGGTGGGGGACTGTATCTTAATTATCTCCCGAGTCCCAAAAACCAGCACAAAGTATATACAAATATTTGCTAAGTAAAATGTCTTCAAAGTCATCACTATTGTCATAAGACTGAATCATATTTATAGTCCCCCAGTTAGTTCCCAGGAGGTTCTTTATACATAGTACATACAACATAATTTTATGTTGAATAATCAGAAGTTTGTTTTCTTCAAAGTGTTCACCTGAAATCTATCACTCAGAAGCAGGAAAAAAGAATTCTTCAGAAATAAAGCTTGGCCCTATCTCCAGGTACTCACTCTCTCACTAGAAGTCTGGTTTAATTAGAGAAGGTGACTTCAGAGTGGGACAAATTACTATTTATAATTAGTACCATCTTCTTTCTGATTCGGAAAAATTATGAACTTCTAGTACTAATAAGATTCATCCTAATGTTTACAATGAGAAAATTTAAGCAGTCATAACACATTTTCCTAAATATGCAAAATATCAAAGAAATTATAAAATAAGCATAAATTACTTTTCTAATCAGAAAAAAAGAGGAAGAAAATAGGAGGTAGAAACTGGGAATGTGAATGATTCCTTATTTTTCTCTAACGCTTGCAAGAATATAGCTAGCATTTCTTATTCTACCACTATAAAACACTGCCAACCCTACATCATCTAAAATACACAATGTGTCATGAACACTTCTAGGACAGAAATGTTAGAGAGATCAAATTTTAAGGAAATTCAGAAAGACTTATCAAGAATTTTATGTTGTATTCACCTTACTTTCTAATAAGGATCACAAGCCAAAGCAGAACTGATTACCAGTAAAGATCCAGTTTGGGTGTCAGGAGGCCTGGGGTTCTGTTCAGGGCCCGCAACTGCTCAGATTAGGTGAGCTTAGTGACTCACTGATCACAGTAATTAAGAGTTTAGGTTTTGAGGGTTGAAATACTGTAATACAATAAAAAAGGAAAACTTTTTATTCCTGACCCTTCATCTCCAGGAGAAGGAGAAAAAAAAAAGCACAAAACTCTATTTCTTACAGAAGTATTAAGCTGCCTGGAGCTTAGCACCTTATCTGCTGCTGTCCGCAGCAGTCAGTACCACATTTGCCCCATGCATCTAGGAAAAAGTCAGTATTCTGATATTTGTCATTGCCATCTGCAGATTATATTAAAATTCTGATTTTAAAACTGTTTTTCTAATTCCAAATAAAAAATATTCACTGGGACAAGACCTTCTTTATGATTTTGTTTTTCTCACAAATCAGTGTAGCAGGTAACTCTAATGAAAGGATCCAGGAAACATGCTCCAGGTTAAAAAAGAAGCTAGACATCTAAGTTTAGAGGTTTCCTCATAACTCCACAGAGAAAGCCACATGTAAAAAGAAAGGATTCAACACTAAATTAGAGATGGCAAGGGAAAAAAAGTCAAAATGTCTGAAGAGTGAGATGAATTGTAATCAATTCATCTGAAGAAAGTACAATGACTATCAAGCACAAGTGAAAATACCTATAAAAATGGTTAGAATGTAAAAAAAAAAAATTATTCATTTTTGTTAAGGAAAACCATTTCCTCACCCCAAGGCTTGCTTAGATTATCTTTTATCCATCATTTATGTGGCTTTATTGACTGAGGATTTTATATAAAATGTGAAGAAAAGCTGACAAACTAGAAGAACCAGAAAACCTGAACTAAAAAATGACTAGAGAATCTTCTCTTCCAACAACTTAAAATAACTAGGCTGGGACTTCCCTTGTGGAGCAGTAGTTAAGAATTCACCTGCTTGGGCTTCCCTGGTGGTGCAGTGTTTGAGAGTCCGCCTGCCGATGCAGGGGACACGGGTTCGTGCCCCGGTCCGGGAAGATCCCACATGCCGCGGAGCGACTAGGCCCGAGAGCCACAACTACTGACCCCGCGCACCTGGAGCCTGTGCTCCGCAACGAGAGGGGCCGCGATAGTGAGAGGCCCGTGCACCGCGATGAAGAGTGGCCCCCGCTTGCCACAACTAGAGAAAGCCCTCGCACAGAAATGAAGACCCAACACAGCCATAAATAAATAAATATATAGATAGATAGATAGCCAAGCATTTGAAGCCCTTTAAAAAAAAATGTTATGACTTGGAAAAGAGTTTGGCGGTTTTTTAAAAGGTTAAACTTACACCCACCATGCGATGCATTCCTCTCCTATAGATTTACACAGGGGAAATGAAAGCATATGTCCATACAAAGAACTGCACATGAATATTCATAGCAAGTTAGTATGCAACAGCCAAAAACTGGAAACAACCCAAAGGACCATCAAGAAGTGAATGGACAAACTAATTTAAACTGGCGTATCCGTAACAGTGGAATACTACTCGGCAGTAAAAAGGGATGGGCTATTGATATGTACAAGCACAGCGTGAAAATCTCAAAATAATAATGCTGAGTTAAAGAAGTCAGAGACCTCCCCCCCCAAAAAAGAGTATGTTTCCATTTATTTTAAAAATTATACAAAATGCAAACTAAATCTATAGTGACAGAAAGCAAATCACTGGTTGCCTGAGGGAGGCAGGGATTACAAAGGGCAGGAGGAAACCTGGAGTGGTAATGATTGTGTTTACTACCTTGATTGTGTTTCACAGGGTGTGTGTGCGCGCCTGTGGTCCAAATTTATCAAACTGTACACTTTCAAACTGTACACCTTAAAGTCTGTTGTGTCAAACTCAAAGACGAAAAAGTCCTCAATTAAGAATCATTTAAAAAACAAAACAAAAACCTCCAGTCTCAGTGTGGATGAATTTCACCGCTGAAATTCACACCGATGAATGTCCCTCCCTTTAGCCTTCCTCCCAAAACCGACACTTGTCCCTTCCCCTTCCGAGAACCCTCAAAGGTTTACAAAACTCCTAAGCTTCAAAGTATTATTACCCACTGGGTTCTTGGGTTCTCGGCTCCTGCCACACAAAGCTCCTATCTACCTTCCCGTTCGCAATATTTAGCCTTACTAAAGAGTGACAAGTGCCCCCACTCCCTCCAGTCCAGGTTCCCAAACACTCATCCACGAAGCTTCATCCTGAAACACCACTACCGAAAGCTGCGCCCCCCTCAGCCCACCCCCGGACCCGCCGGTGCGCGGGGACTCGAACACCCCCCGTCCCGGTTACCTGCCACCGGCTGGCCGCGCCGCGGACAGTTTAGCCACCGCGGGGGAATCTTGTTGTGAGCCATGTCTTGGGGCCGTGCACAGCCGCCCCCTCCACCAACGCTCGCCGCGCCGCCGCCGCCGCCGCCTCCTCGCGCTCCGCTCTGCTCCCGAGGTCCGAGGTACCCGAATCCCGGCCGGCGTCCGAACCCCAACCGGCGTCCGAACCCCAACCGCCCGTACCTGGGTAATGTCAGCAGCGGCGCGCCACTTCCATTCAGGCTGAACTCTAAGCGAGCCCACAATGCACCGCTACTTCCGCCCCAAAAGCCCCACCCCCTTCTTTCCGAGGTCAGAGGTGAAGAGAGACGCTGGCGGACGGATGGGAAGGAGTTAAGGCCAAGGCGAATGGGAGGGGCGGGTCTTCCCTCGCCCCGCCCCTCCCCTCCCCGCCCTGCCCAGACCCAAAGCGTTCTCAGGGCGGCTTTGCACATGCGCAGTTGCCGTAGTATTGGGAACCAGGAGTGGCACTTATATTCATTTCCCATAGACTGACGATGGAAACCCAGAGAGTGAAAGGAAACAAATCCTCCTTCCACACGTAGACTGGTCCGCAGATTCCATAAAGGCATCTGTTTTACTGACGAAAGGGGCCATCCCACCGCCGTCGTAGCTCAAGAACCTGATAGCCCTTTTTCGGCCAAATTTGATGTCCCGGCAGGATCTGGGTTTGATTGGGTATTTGGAAAGTTCTTCCTGACGTGGATTAGGGGAACAAGCTTTAGACAAATTCTAAGAGCGAGAGATTGGAGCACCAGAAATGAGGAATTTCTCTTTGGGGGAGTACTTCTGGGGACCCATGAAACATCTGAAATTAATCTCAAAACATTTTTTATGAGTTTTGTTTGTACACTTCTGGAGCAAAGTTTTATAGCGTATTTGGGAGTCTCAAAATTACCAACTAAAGTGTGTAATTGGCAAAGGCAGGAATTGCCCAGTGGAGTACCACTACCTGGCGGTGTTCTCATTTGCCTTACCAAACAAACGGTCTTTCCCTTCCAGTTAAGCAGGGGCGATTGGGAGTGTTTTCTAACCTATGTACTGTAGTAAGACTTTCTGTAGTTAACAGACTAATTTAGTTAAAGTATTCAATATAAAGCTGGGTGCTGGCAAATTAGTTATAATGTAGCAGTTCGGCTTTAACTACCAGTGATGTGTTTGAACTGCAAGAGTGTGAGGTTTGGGAGAATGCATTTTAAACTTAAGGGACAGCTCAGCCCCTGAATGCCTGGACCCTCTCAGTAAGATCAGAATTCTCCCTTGAAATAGAGAGGGCCCAATTGCTCTCTCTCTGAGAGAGCCTGAGTTAGGTCACACTCCTGGTTTGTCCTGCCGTTACATCTGCTGAGACCTTTTAGTGAAAGTATCACTCCTCTGCTGACAAGACAAGATAAGACTGTTGCCTTACAAATCAGCAATCTGCCCAAATGATGCCCAATTCTCTTCTCTTCTGGCAGGGGGAAGTTGGTACCAGACCCAGAGTGGTGAAATGTTTGATCCCCCAAATCTCCAAGGATGGAAAAGGTGAGCCTGGTCCTGGGAAAGTATTTCACTTTCCCCTTCTGGGGCTGACTCCCCTTGGAGACTGTCCATCTCACACACTGTGTCCACCTAGGGAGCTCAGTACTAGGCACAGGGAATGCTTCTCAGAGGCTTCATACCACCGATGAACAGCTGTCATTGGTTGTTAAGGGAGCAGTGTGTGCTTAATTTTTACACCACTATCCAGTTATGCCCTCTTTTTTCTTTTAAAGATTTTTTTTTTGATGTGGACCATTTCTAAAGTCTTTATTGAATTTGTTACAATATTGCTGCTTTTTTTTAACAACTTTTTTTTTTTTACTAATCAGCCCTTTTTTTTAATTTTTTAAATTAATTAATTTATTTTTTGGCCGCGTTGCACAGCATGTGGGATCTTAGTTCCCCGACCAGGGATCGAACCCGTGAACCCTGTGGTGGAAGCATAGGGTCTTAACCACTGGACTGCCAGGGAAGTCTGGGGTTTGGGCTTTTAGAGCATTAGCTGCCTTAGACTCCTTGTGTGGTGCCTTACAATAAATGCCACACTTTCCTTCATCACAACCCAGTGTCAGTAGATTGGCTTTCCTGCACATGGGCAAACAGGACCCAAGTTTGGTTCGGTAACACTAGAAGCTACAGGAAATGAGATATCTTGAGCAAACTCAAAATCACCCTCTTTTCTTCCTTTCTACCGACAATACTGATCCCACTTGAAGGGTTTAAATTCTTCAGTGACACACTTTCAGACCTGCTCTCCAGAGAGGCTCCAAGTATTCCCTCAGTGATCAGACTTCTAAAGACCCAAATTCATATCTGCATATTTTTAAAAGATAAACTGAGGCACATTTTTAAATGTCAAGAGTTAATTTGAGCAAAAATCAATTTCAGTTGAAGTGCACCAAACAAGAAGTGATTAGGAGCTCCCCAGGACAGGAGCCAGAGAAAGGACTTATATAGAGAAGGTGGAGAAGCAAAGATAAGAAAGTATTTGATTGGCTAGAGCTTAAAGCCTCGTTGGCTGTCTGTGATTAGTTGATCTCAGCGTTTTGGTTTCCTAATCCGGAGGCATTTACAGGGTTTGATTTTGGTTTGTCTCTGTAGGCCTCCTCGGCATGAGAGCCACATCAGCTGGATGGCCTCCTTGCTTAATTAATTTAACAACATCAATTCCCCAACAAAGTCTCAACATGAAATGACTCCAGTTCCAGGGGTGCAAATATATGCCCAACTCTGAACAGGCCACAAAGCTGCGTGCAAGGATATCACGTGTATTTTCTATAAATCAACTCAATCCTGATTCTGAATTCCTTCCTGCTAAATCAGTCGTTTAGAAGAGGAAAAGTAATGTTCCCTCTACCCTTCTTGGCTGAGACCTCCTGTAATAAAAGACAAAGCGACAGGAGAAAAACGAACGGAAGTTTATTAACATGTATACCTCACGTGCGGATGCGAGATACCCAGGGAAGCTGAGATGGCTAGCACCTTAAATACTAATATCTTTAGCCAAAGACAAAAGAAAGTTGTTGGGGGAACAGAGAGACCAGTTATGGGAAGTTACCAGGAAAAGCACAGTAAAAGGTAAGGTTTGTTATGAAGATTTAAGTCTCTGCTTTCTTCACGGATAAGTTTCACGTGATTTTAGAGTCATCCCTCTCTTCCTGGTACTGAGAAGGAGACACCCTCACAAATGGAGATTTCCTTTAAAAATATAAATTTCCCTGACAGAAGGATAACTTCTACTCTGTTTTCAGAGCATCTCCTGTGTCTGCCTTTTCTCAAAAAAATAATTCACTCAAAATAATCTTTATACCAAAGAGACATACTTGGGGGTAGCATACTCTGCTACCCTTCAGTGAGAAATGCTAGCTCTGGCATTTTGGGGGCTTCCTGACCCCACTTCTACACCTGGAATTATATCTTGGTTTCAGGGGCTCTGACAACACATCTCCAAGAAAGAGGTCAAGGGAAAGGCTGGTCTCTTTTTTTGTTTTGTTTTGTTTTTTATTTATTTATTTATGGCTGTGTTGGGTCAGGTCTTCATTGCTGTGCACAGGGTTTCTCTAGTTGCGGCGAGTGGGGGCTACTGTTCGTTGCGGTGCCCGGGCTTCTCGTTGCAGTGGCTTCTCTTGTTGCGGGGCTCTAGGTGCGCGGTCTTCAGTAGTTGTGGCACGTGGGCTCAGTAGTTGTGGCGCACGGGCTTAGTTGCTCCGCGGCATGTGGGATCTTCCTGGACCAGGGCTCGAACCCGTGTCCCCTGCATTGGCAGGCGGATTCTTAACCACTGCGCCACCAAGGAAGCCCCGAAAGGCTGGTCTCTTGTCACTGACCCTCTGTTCCCTTGGCTGACACTGATCCTTGGCATGACTCCCATGGCCCCAGCAGGTCTCTATTGCTCTTCGGCCACATTGTGGGGAAAGGGGATCTTTTGTGAGACTGGGAACCCTACAGCTCAGGCCTTCTGAGTGCACCCATAGGCATTCCTCTCCGAGATGCCCAAACTACAGGGTCTGGAGTAATGTCCAACACCTTTCTTCACTTATCAGACGGTCCCAAAGGAAGGATTAAATAAGTACATGTGGCTGGTGTAGAGGAACAAAATTTGTCACCCCAAAAGGTCTCTTTGGCATATGGGTTACTTCAAGCTGAAAACAATGAGGGCCTGAAAAACTCAGGAAGAAACTTTGAACTTCCCCCTAACTGTCTAAAAAAGAATTTAGGTAGAAAGCCTGTTCCCTAACAGCCATCTCCAGAGATATCCACAAAGGGTATGGGCTATATGTGGTGGGGGAGACTCTCTAGAGATCAGGTCCCCTCTGTGTCCCATTATCTCTCCATGGCCTGGGCAAGCATTTATTTACCAAATATTTGCTTTTTTTTAATCTCCAAGTCAATTGCCTTTCTCCTCTTTCAAGTCTCAAACCACTACCCCCAACATCTCTTGTCTTTAGCTGAAGATGGTGTTAAGGTTTATTAATGGTTTGGGCCATTTTGGTGAGTTACTCAGTTTTCCTGGGTCTCTCCCATGTAGACATGTTATTAAACTTTGTTTGATTGTCTCCTGTTAATCTGTCTCATGCCAATTTAATTCTTAGACCAGCCAGAAAAACCTAGAAGGGTAGAGGAAAATATCTTCCTCCCCGACACTGGCTAATGTCTTGAGAAATTAATTTTTTAGTGTTTGATGACATAATGGATATATCACACGAGGGAAGTGATGAAATAAAATTATTTTAAGGCAAGAAAAGGAAAATTTAACATAAAATTTTCCTGCCATTTGAACCACTCCCCCTCCCCTTTAGTGGGCATTGTGCATCTGCATTATACATTAACTAGAAGACACAGGAATGCCTCCTCACCAAAAAAAAAAAAAAAAAAAAAAAAAAGCAGTTTCCTCCTGGCACCAGCAAGGCAACTCCTTAGGAGAAGACATTCCTTTCTGAATCCTATAAGAGGTCACAATAAGCTGCTGCCTACCTTGTTGGACTATTTAAACATTCATGATGTCACTTTGATGTATAACCCTTTTGTCTCAAAAACTTCTGTAACTGTGCTTTAACCTCTAACAGGAGAACAGTCCTCAGAGCTTCCTAAAAGACTGTCTCCTGGCTTATAATCCTCAGGTTGGCTCAAATAAGGTTTTCTATTTCTTTCTTATATTATTGACTAATTTTTTCATCAACAGAAGCATCAAAGATGACTCTGGTCTTCCTGTTCCAAATCAGAAAGTCTCCAACTTTCCAACCAGCAACAAGCATCCTAAGCCTATTTTTTTTAATCAGTTGGATTTATTTTTTAGAACTGTTTTATGTTTACAGAAAATTGAGCTGAAAATACAGAGCTCTCACAGACCCTTCCTCCCCCACCCCAGTTTCCCCTCTCTCATCTTGCATTAGTATGGTACATTTGTAAGAATCCTAAGCCTATTATTTCAAGTATAACAAACAGCATTAAAAATGTGTATGTTGGATGATTTCTCCTCAATAGTGAGAAGTCGTATGTGTTTGTGTTTAAGACATGAAAACCTATTGCAGAATTCCCGATAATTTCTCTGTAACCGAAAATTGAGCCATGTACCATGTTTGGCCACTAGATGGCGCAGAACACTAGGAAATGCAGTCTCTTCCTGTTTTGGTGGCCAAGAAAGTAGGTCAGTGAGTCAGGTTCTTTAATTACATATGTGGGTGCCTATTCCAAAGGTTGAATTTGGCCCGGGGTCACCATTTTCATAATAATAGAAGTCAGCCTAACCTTCAAGATGATTAAATTACAGTGACCAGCAGAGCACCTCTGCAGGGTAGCTTATATAAGCTTCTTCACTGGAAAATAGGAAAGATTAAAAGGAAAAATGACTGTTTTCCAAACATTACTGTCAAGGCATGAAGATTTTCAGAGATATCAATAACAATCTGCTTCTGTGTGCCATAAAAAATTTACTTCTAGGGGCCTCCCTGGTGGCGCAGTGGTTGAGAGTCCGCCTGCCGATGCAGGGGACACAGGTTCGTGCCCCGGTCTGGGAGGATCCCACATGCCGCGGAGCGGCTGGGCCTGTGAGCCATGGCCACTGAGCCTGTGCGTTCGGAGCCTGTGCTCCGCAGCGGGAGAGACCACAACAGTGAGAGGCCCGCGTACCGCAAAAAAAAAAAAAAAAAAATTTACTTCTACTGTTTAAATTATGTGGAACATTGTCTGCCTTTTCATTAGAGAATAATAAACCTTTTCATGTGAATTACGCCTTGGACAAAATGTTCAGAGATTTTCTAATTTGTGTTGAACCTCACAGTTCTGTGAGGTAGACATTGCTACCATCTCCATTTCATAGATGAGCAAACAGATTCAGAGAGGTTCAGTAACTTGCCCTAAGCCTCACAGCAGAAGATGAAGAACCAGGCTGTGAGGTGGTGAGCAATGCTGGAACCGCCAACAGAGTCGGAAAACTTTTTTTTCTAATCCAGGCTCTCCTTCCCATGCCTATTAGACCTTGAGGGGAAAAAATCACCCTTAAAGTCCTGATTTTTTGTTTTTCCACTTGAAAAATTATTAGATGGTCCCTAAGGCAATCTGCCTTAAATTTAAATACACTCAATCCTTGGAGATCTTGTTAAAAGGCAGGTTCTGATTCAACAGGTCTGGGTGGCCTTGAGAGTCTGCATTTCTGACCAACTCCCCAGGGGATGCCCCGGGCTGCTGATTGAAAGACCACACCATGGAGCCTTCCTATTGTGGGCAGGTCATTATTAACATCTGCAAGGGATGTCCCAACACTAAGAAACGGGCGAACAATGCTTGCAGTTTGCAATATTCACTGGTAGCTGTCTATTTGAAAGGAACTCTTGCTTGTCATTGATCTATATTTTTTGCACCTACATTAGTTGGAGCCTATCAGATCCTATTAGGGAATGAAACTGTTTCTCCAGTTATCAGCCACCCACATGTCCTTATCATTTGCTTCTTAGATTAATTGTTTTTTACTGCTGATTAATAGCACACCTGGCATCTCAGATGGAATCACCCCAGATTTCCTAGGTGACATCTGATACGAAGCCAATGTTTTATTTTTATGTCTTTGCAATGCAAAACCATAATCTTTATCTAATTACATGCCTGGACACAGGTGAGGCATCCTGTTCCCCAAATAAATAACCTCTAGATTTCTATACCCTTCCATACTGGAACATTCTTTTATCTCCTTGCATATTCCACGTGCTAGGGAGTTACTAAACCATAGCGTGTGCTTGAGATCCATTTGTCTGAGAGATTTTGCATCTACTCTATGCAGTGCTTTACAATGTATAAAAGCACTTTCACCTATGTTAACTCATTTGATCCTACAAAAACGTGGTGAATTAGATAGGGAAGATACCATTTTCCCCATTGCAGAGGAAAAGAAGAAGCCTCCAGAAAGGTTGTGACAGGCAGGAACACAGCCAGTGTCTCCTGACTAAATGCCAAGTGCCTTCCACTGCACCGCACAGCTCTCCTACTCAACCTCGTGTTCAACGTGCGTGTGAGTCTGTGAGCAAGTAGCGTGTGGACGCTGTAGCTAAAGGAAGAGGAAAGAAGGAGGTGGGGTAAGCTTGGCATCACTGTAGTAGGAGAAACGAGGAAATAAGAGTAGAACATTGCAGCAGGTTGATGGCTAGGAAAAATCTTAAGTTTCTGGTGACATATTTCAAAACTCCAGGTTTGGATTCTACAGACCCATAGCTTCAGAGGTCATTGCCTCACTTCTAGGATGAATATCTTAAAGTGGGCCCTAGTTTTAGGATCAGCAAAAGTGCACTCAAGCCTAGTTCCTTCATCCTATTCCATTTTCTACTGAATGCTGACCTGTATGAGGAAATCTAGGGGATGCAAAATGAAGACACATTCTTGAACCCTAAAAAGCTTCCTGTTTAATAGAGAGGGCTAATTATTTCAATTACTCATGTACCGCTTCATTTCACAATATGATGTGGCACCTTGCTATTTGTCAAACACGATCCCAGGTGGAGAACAATGGCAATGAATAAGACAAGGCCCCTGATGTTTTGTTTTTCCATTTGAAAAATAATGAGATGGCCCCTAAGGCAGTGCACCTTAAATTTAATTGCATTCAGTCCCCGGAGATCTTGTTAAAATGCAGTTTCTGATTCAATCAGTCTGGGGTGTGCCTGAGAGTCTGCATTTCTAACCAGCTCCCCCAGGGATGATCACGCTGCTGACTGGAGAACCACACCTTGAAGCCTTCCCTGACCTCAAAGACTTCACTTAGTCAGTATAGGATACAGAAAAAAATCAGTGCGATACATGCCGTGGGGAGGGGGAGGGGGGAAGGGTGCTGCCCAAGTTTCCATAGAATCACAGAGAAGGGTATCTATCCCAATCTTTTTTTTTTTTTTTTTTGCTTTATAACAAATTTAATCAGTTATACATATACATATGTTCCCATATCCCCTCCCTTTTGCGTCTCCCTCCCACCCTCCCTATATCACCCCTCCAGGTGGTCACAAAGCACCGAGCTGATCTCCCTGTTTCCATACAAATTGTGAAATTTTTTGTTCTAGTTCTGTGAAAAATGCCATTGGTAGTTTGATAGGGATTGCATTGAATCTGTAGTTTGCTTTGGGTGGTATAGTCATTTTCACAGTATTGATTCTTCCAATCCAAGAACATGGTATATCTTTCCATCTGTTTGTATCATCTTTAATTTCTTTCGTCAGTGTCTTATAGTTTTCTGAATACAGGTCTTTTGCCTCCTTAGGTAGGTTTATTCCTAGGTATTTGATTCTTTTTGTTGCAGTGGTAAATGGGAGTGTTTCCTTAATTTCTCTTTCAGATTTTTCATCATAAGTGTATAGGAATGCAAGAGATTTCTGTGCATTAAGTTTATATCCTGCTACTTTACCAAATTCATTGATTAACTCTAGTAGTTATCTGGTAGCATCTTTAGGATTCTCTATGTATAGTATCATGTCGTCTTCAAATAGTGACAGTTTTACTTCTTCTTTTCTGATTTGGATTCTTTTTACTTTTTTTTTTCTTCTCTGATTGCTGTAGCCAAAACTTCCAAAACTGTGTTGAATAATAGTTATGAGAATGGACAACCTTGTCTTGTTCCTGATCTTAGAGGA
Source organism: Mesoplodon bidens (assembly GCF_964165515.1). Taxonomy (NCBI): domain Eukaryota; kingdom Metazoa; phylum Chordata; class Mammalia; order Artiodactyla; family Ziphiidae; genus Mesoplodon; species Mesoplodon bidens. Next base: position 26,377,214 of record NC_138168.1, read on the forward strand.
AATGGTTTCAGTTTTTCACCACTGAGAACGATGCTGGCTGTGGGTTTGTCATATATGGCCTTTATTATGTTGAGGTATGTTCCCTCTATGCCTACTTTCTGGAGGGTTTTTGTTTTTATTTTTTACTTTTTGGTGGAACGCAGGCCTCTCACTGTTGTGGCCTCTCCCGTTGCGGAGCACAGGCTCCGGACACACAGGCTCAGCGGCCATGGCTCACGGGCCCAGCCACTCCGCAGCATGTGGGATCTTCCCGGACCGGGGCACGAACCCGTGTCCCCTGTATTGGCAGGCGAACTCTCAACCACTGAGCCACCAGGGAAGCCCAAGTTTCCATAGAATCACAGAGAAGGGTATCTATCCCAATCTTTTTTTTTTTTTTTTTTAATTTATGTATTTGGCTGCACCGGGTCTTAGTTGTGGCATGCGGGATCTAGTTCCCTGACCAGGGATCGAACCCAGGGCCCCTGCGTTGGGAGCACAGAGTTTTAACCACTGGACCACCAGGGAAGTCCCTCTATCCCAATCTTGAAGAGTCAGGAGAAGCTTCCAAAAGCAAGGGACATTTAAGCTGATCCAAGCTGGGGTGGAGGGGGGAACATATGTGCACAGGCCTAGAAGCAATGGTGTGTGGTAGATATTTAACAGCCATCTCTCTAGAGGTAGGCAAGAAGGCCCTAGTTTGTAGAATTTGCCCATTTCCTTGATATAAATACTCCCACCATGGCCGACTTTAGGCTACCAACAGGGCATCACCAAACACATAATCGGGAAGAAATGTACACCAAACTCTCACAAGCGGGTACAAACCACTTCAGAGCATCACTGCCTAGAGGTGGAAGTATGATGCTTCTGGGGAACTCCAAGCAGTCCTGTGGGGTGGGAACTCCCAGTGTGTGTGGGTGTGGGGAGTGGGCAGCAGGCAGGGGAGATGAGTGCAGGCAGAAAAGGCAGTGACGGGAGGGAAGGCTGCAAATGAGCACATGCCATTTTAAAGAGTTTGGACTTCGTCCCGAGGAAAAGCTGGAGTCATCAAATGGTTTTAAGAAGGGAGTGACCTTGTTGAGAGTAATATCTATAGAGTGATGGAGACAGAAGCCTGACCACAGTGCTCTGGAGTGTGAAGGAGAACAGATGGAGCCAACCTGGGGAGCAGAGACTGTGCATGCAGACAACGTCTATACTTACCTGCAAAGCAAAACAATGCAAGGACGAAAGTCGAAACTGTTGGGTAACTTGAAGCCTAAAAATCCCTGATTCGGGGATTTTTTTTTTTAACTATGAAAAAAAAAAAAGTGGTTATGTTTAAATGAATATGACAAGGAGCCAGTAGAGAGGAGCAGGGACCACTGATGAAGGAAGGTCTCTGAGAGCAGGTAAGGATGAGACCCCAAGTTCAGATGACCTAGTACAGGAGAGAGTAATATAAGGACCATGAGATTAAGCACATTTTATTAATGCTAAAAAAAATTCAAAGTAGTGCTCAGAGGGCAAGCCCCTTGTCTGTTCTATTCAATGCTGCCTCCCCAGCACCTGGAACAATGCCTGGAACATGGTGGGTGCTCGGCAAGTATTTGCTGAGGGAATTAATGCATGGGAAAAGCGCAGAGTCGGGGAAAGCGGAAAGCGTAGAGTCATAACCACGGGACTGCGCATAACAGGGAAAGCGCAGAGTCATAACCACGGGGCTGCCAGGGAATTCCCGCTCTTTAATTCTTACAACTGCTCTAAGAGGTGAATGTTTACTTCCACTTTACAGATGAGGAAAGAGAAGTGCAGAGAGATTTAGAAATTAAAGAGTTCAGGACGTGCCACCCCAAAATATATTGCTTCGGTATGTTGATCATTTTGAGCTGAAGGCATTTGAGAAACAGCAGGTGTGAGAGAAGGGCTCTCTGATCTACCCTTTTCTACCTAAAAACAGAACATAACATTTCCTGGGAGGAAGTTGCCCTTGCTGTATTAGGAAGAGAACATCCTTGTCCCCAGAGCCGGGGAATCGACATTGAAATGTACAATTGGTCTGTACAAACAAGCTTATTGAAATAACCCTTATCTTCCACAACTTCCCGTCATGTATCTCCTAGTCGCTTCCCCACGACTTACTGCACCAGTCCAAACCCCTTTGTCTGGTCATTTCTTCAAAAGTTATCATTTTTTTGTCTAAAAGGTATAAAACCTTCCTGCTCTGGTCACATCTTTGGGTTGTCATTCTCTTGTGAATGTACATGTAAAATCTGATTAAAACGTGCACACTTTTTTCCTGTTATTCTTGTGTCAGTTTAATTCTCAGGCCCAGCTGGAGCTCCTAAGAGAGTAGAGAATTTTTTTCCTTCCCTGTGCAAACTTGCCCATAATCACACAGCTAATGAGTGGATGTGGGATTTAATCCAAGTCAGTCTGATTCAAAGCCGTGCTTTTAATAATGATGATGGTTTTAAACGTCTGGCTTTTAAACATTCTATCACTTTGCCACTTTACCATATTAGCAAAGTGGCCTGAACTCACTCCAGACCAATTGAATCAGAATTCCTGGAGGTGGGACCCAAGCGTCCATATAGTTTAAAATTTTCTTCAGATGAATCTAATGTGCAGAGAAGGTGGGCCCCTACTTCGTTAGCTCATTTCCTAATTTGAGGTTATAGATATTATCTACCTGCCATTTTATTTTGAAGGAAAATTTTTGCAAGTACACCAGACAAAACACTCACCTTATTTTCGTCAGGTAAGTAAAGTACCAGGCACACAGTAAGTGTCCTGTAATTGGAAAGTGTTGGCTGTAATACTAATCCAATACCTTTATAGAGAAATATTAAATATTTGAAGTAAAAATTGAAAATATTTGAGAAAGGAAAAGGAAAACTTGTGATACCTTGCATCAATCGAATAAGTATAAATAAGCTAATTACAGAGACAGGAGAACATAGCAGTTGAGCATGCAGCGTGTGGTGCCACAAATCCCAGCTCAAATGCTCACTAACTGTGTGACCTTTGGCAAGTTATTTAACCTCTCTGTGCACTAATTTCCTCTCCTGTAAAATGGAGTTGCTGATAGTACCTACTTCATAGGATTGTTTAGAGAATGAAATGAGTTAATATGTGTAACCACACGCAGCACAGAAGCATTCTGTGTCGGTCAGGGTTGTAATCGCCTATCTTGCCCTACTAGAGTAAGAAAATGTTGTTTGTTTTCTTCCCACTATATCTTCTGTCCTTAGAACAGAGCCTGCCACAATGTGGCCTTCTGTAAATGCTTATTATTGTTATTTTTTCAATAAGATAATTATGTAAAATAAATGTCCAGAATGTGTGTATGCCACTCAAAAATATTCATTGAATCTAAAGCTAAAAATTTTAAATTTACGGGCTTCCCTGGTGGCGCAGTGGTTGAGAGTCCGCCTGCCGATGCAGGGGACACGGGTTCGTGCCCCGGTCCAGGAGGATCCCACATGCTGGGGAGCAGCTGGACCCGTGAGCCATGGCAGCTGAGCCTGCGCGTCCAGAGCCTGTGCTCTGCAATGGGATAGGCCACAACAGTGAGAGGCCCAAGTACTGCAAAAAATATATATATATATGATTAGGTAGTCAAACCTTAAATTTTACATGTTATCATCCAAATAATATTGGTCATGGGTTAGAATAAAAATATGCAAAAATGAAAATAGTCGAATATTAAGATTATAGAATTGCAGTGATTTTACCCTTTTTCTCAGTTTTCTTTGTTATTACATCATCATTTTATACACTATCTGTTTTTCCCTACTGTTATTAAACTGACAACAGCTTCTTCTGCTCTTGAGAAGGAGAAAGAAAAGTCAGGAAATATTCCAACAGTTACTGTACTGAATAGTTTAATGCTACCCTTTTAATGGCTGGAAATTTTTCATGGCATGCCTCTAGCCCCTCCACTACTTGTGAAAATGTCATTTAGGAAGCTTCTGCTTTATGAGCAATTCATAACCCTTAGGGAAGTTGGAGCAAAGAAATGTACAATGTGCCTATGAGTCATCCCTCAAATACTTGTATTTTCTTCAATAAGCCTCTGTAATGGGAAAAAAATTATCATTCCATACAAGCTTCTGAGACCCGTTATCACTTTGTAGCTTGAGTAACCCTTGGAGACAAGGCAATCTAGCGGCTAGACAGCCTGGAAACAGCTTCCAGACCAATCAACTCCCTGGAAACAGTTTTTGGACCAATCAACCACCTAGAAACAGTGCCTGGACCAATCACTGTTTTCTAAAAACTATTTCTCCTAAAATCTGACAACGCTGCCTTGCAGAGAAATAAAATGTACCTGAATTATTTCTATGCTGACCTCACGTGTCCTAGCCCATCTGACAGCCTATTTGACAAGTACCTGGTACTCTGTGCCCCTCAGTGGAATTCATTCTGTACCGAATAATTTTTTTAGCCACATCCTTGTGGAACGAGGTAAGGTAAATACGTTTCAGAATATATCATTTTGTACATTGTAGTGGTTTTGATGTTATTTTATGAGTGTTTTCAAATCACACTAGGTGGTTGTCCACGTTGGCTGCACCTTAGAATCACCTGAGGAGTTTTTAAAATTCTGATGCCCAGGCCTCCCCCAGACCACTTAAATCAGAATTTCTGTCATCAGAATTTGTTAAAGTTCCACAGATGATTCTAGTGTGCATCTTAAGTTGAAAACAACTGCTTAATTAGATTAAAAGCTCGCCATTTCTTGTATTTTGCTTTATCTCACCCCACGCAGCCTAGTACAGTTTTTCTGCCAAAACTAGGCAACCGGTTGATAGTAAAAACACAGGGAGTTACAGAGAGGTACCTGGGATTGGGGGTAAGATCAGAATTACATCATGCTCTGAGCTGAGGAAGGAGTTTGTAAGAGCTTGTTCTTCTGGACTCAGATCTGTGTTTGAGGTCCAACTCTATCACCACCCAACTCTCTGTCCTAAAGTAAGTTAATCGTAAAATGGGGAAATAAAAGTATCTATTTGAAAGGGTGTCATAAGGATTATACTGAATAATGTAAGGAAAGCACTTAGCTTGACCCTTGGTACATGCTCCAGGAATAGCAAACTAAGATTAAATGCAAAATGATTGAGATGACCCACTTGCAAAAGTAATCCTTCCTAAGAGCTGATTTGTACAATTCGTGGAGGAGTTGAGAAAGTAACCACAGTCACAGTGTTCAAAATGTATCCTCAGGCCTGCTAGTTAACTAAACAGAAATGGATTCTGATCAACCCTCCTGGAATTAGAACTCTCCAAGTGACGTTATAGTAATGGAAGTGTGATTGCCTACACAGACTATAAAAAAAGAAAACACTATAGAGATAGAAAAAAAGAAATGAAAAAAAGAAGTAGAGAGAGTTTATGATGCCTCTCTCTAGCACCATATGGGAGAAAGAACCTATCTTCCGTGGTGGAAGCATTTTTGACCCAGTTTTGGGAGACTTTCCTGGATTATTGGAATAAGAAATTTGTACAGCTACTCCAGCTATCACTTGATTCTCTAGGATCAACAGGCCCTTTTGGAAGCAGAAACTCCCTGGGGAATACCAAGCCTTATCTAATCACAGAGCCTCCTGGATCTGGGAGTTACAACCACAGAGCAGCCGGATCTTTCATCCTCAAAAAATCCCTCTCAAAACTCAAAGTGTAGGAGGGGAAAGTTTTCAAAACTTAACCACATTTACATTTCAGTTTGTTGGGGCAGGAACTTCTCCTTTTGATTAACCTCTGTTAGTCACAATAATAATGCCAGCTCCAGGGTTTCCCTGGTGGCGCAGTGGTTGAGAGTCCACCTGGCGATGGAGGGGACACAGGTTCGTGCCCCTGTCCGGGAAGATCCCACATGCTGCGGAGTGGCTGGGCCCGTGAGCCATGGCAGCTGAGCCTGCACATCCGGAGCCTGTGCTCCGCAACAGGAGTGGCCACAGCAGTGAGAGGCCCGTGTACTGCAAATAAATAAATAAATATAAATAAAAATAAATTATAATAATAATGCCAGCTCCAATGTACATCAAGGATTTGATTCCTCCAGCATCTAAAAGAAGCCTTCCACTATTGGCTTATGAGATTTCATTTTTGCAACCTGCCCTTACACCCAGCTAGGAGTTTTACAAATACATATCATTGGTCATGAGTGAAATTGGAAATTTCTCCTACTACCAATATACAAGGAGGGGCTAAACTCATTGTAAAAACAGAAGGCCATTTTTATTATATCATCTAGGAAGTAAAGCATTATTTAATGAATTCAAACGATTTTCTAAATGATACCCTTGTGTCCTCAATGTTATTGCAGCCCCTTAACAAGTTTTTCTTAATGAATAATATTCCTGTGGCTTGAGAGAGCTAGTATAGCAGTCCGGATGCATAATTTATTTCCCAAGACATGGATAACATAGGGTGAAAATTTCTAATTTGTCGTGCATATATACTACAAATGGGATTATACAATGACAATTTTTTCATACATTGTCTAGTCATTCCAGTCACATTTGTTGACATGACCATCATTTTTCCCAACAAAGGATTCAACCTTTGTTGAAAACTAATTAACTGTAGAAGTGTGAGTCTGCTTCTGGATTCTATTCTATTCCATTAATCTACTTACATCAATATCACTCTGTCTTGATGACTGTAGCTTTTTAGTAATTCTTGACATCTCAAACGTTGTCCTTTTTCAAGCTATTTTAGCTATTGTCTCTCCTTTACAATTTCACATAAACTTTACAGTCAGCTTATAATTTTCTTTTTAAATAATCCTGCCATGATTCTGATTGGGATGGTTTTGACTGTGTACATCAATTTATGGAGGGTTGACATCATAATAATATGAAGGTTTCTAATCATGAGCAATTTCCACTCCATTTATTTAGATCTTTAATTTCCCTGTATAATATTTTGTATTTTTCAGTATAGATGTTTTGCACATTTTTTTGTAAAATTTGTTCATTCCTGAGTATTTTGTTTTGATGCTCTCATAAATGGTATTTTTTTAATTTCACATACAGCCCAGTAGCATAAAATATATCTTGGTGAATGTCCGATGTGCACTTGTAAAGAATGTATACTCTGCAATTGTTGGGTCATCTACATATGTCAATTAGGTCAAGTTGGTAAGAATGTTATTCAAATCTCTTATATCCTTTTTGATATTTTTGTCTATTTCTTCTATCACATCTCTTCTCAAAACAGAAGTATTAAAATCTCCAAGTATGACTGCAGATCTACTTCTCTCTTGTCAATTTTTGTTTTCGTATACTTTAATACTCTGTTATTAGGTGATCACACACTTGGGATTGTTATGATTTCTTGATTGATTGACCTTTTGTTATTACAATATCATTCTTTATTCCTGGAAATATTCTTTGTCTTTAAATTTACTTCGCCTGATATATAGAAATACTAGTTTTCTGATGCTTAGTGTTTGCATGGTATAGAGAAATAGTTTAAAAATTAAAGAGGGTAAAAAAATCTATCTATGTCTCTGTATTTAAGTGCATCTCTTGTAAACATCATATAGTTGGGTCTTGCTTTTTATCCAGACTGACAATCTCCATCTTTTAATTGAAGAGTTCAGTCCTTTTATATTTGCTGTGTTTATGTTATAGATAGATTTAAGTTTACCATCTTGCTATTGTTTTTTACTTGGTCTTCCTTTGGGTTGAATTTTTTTGTTTTGGTTTTCTTCTTTCTTTCTTTCTTTTTTTTTTTTTTTGTATTCTAGCTTATCTCTTCTTTTGGCTTTTTAGCTAATATTTTTAAAGTGATTACTAAAGATTACAATATACATCCTTAATTCATCACAATCTACCTTGAATTGATATTATACCACTTCATGTATAATGTAAAGGCCTTATAACAGTATATGATAATAATTTTTAGTAAAAATTGTATCTTTCTTGAAACTTCAAATTTTTACGTACATATTTATCAAAGCCCATCAAATGGAATACTTAAGATGTTTGCATATCACTGTATATGACTTTTACCCACACACACAAAAAGAACCATGAACAAATATTAAACTCTAGATAATGGTATGCATACTGAAGTGTCCAGGGATGAAGTTGACTGATGTCTCCAACTACTTTAACATGCATCAAAAAATAAGATGGACTGGGGACTTCCCTGGTGGTCCAGTGGTAAAGAATCCACCTTCCAATGCAGGGGACAAGGGTTCAATCCCTGGTCGGGGAACTAAGATTCCACATGCTGTGGGACAGCTTAAGCCCACACGCTTCAATTAGAAAGCCAGCGTGCCACGAACTACAGAGCCCACATTCCCTGGAACCGGCACGCCACAACTAGAGAGAGAAAACCCGCACGCCACAAATAGAGAGAGGCTCACGCACAGCAACGAAAGATCCCACATGCCTCAACAACGACCCCACATGTCACAAGGAAGACCTGATGCAGCCAAAAAAATAAATGAATAAATAAGATGGATTGATGGACAGTGAGGGGAATGCCTAGATGGACAGATATGTGATAAAGCAAAGAGAGCAAAACATTAAATGGTAGAATATAGGCGATTCTTTCCATTTTTCTCCTTGTTTGAAAATTTTTATAATAAAATGTTGGATAAAAAAGCCAATCTTCAGGCTTCCCTGGTGGCGCAGTGGTTAAGAATCCGCCTGCCAGTACAGGGGACATGGGTTCGAGCCCTGGTCTGGGAAGATCCCACATGCCACGGAACAACTAAGCCGTGTGCCACAACTACTGAGCCTGCGCTCTAGACCCGTGAGCCACAACTACTGAGCCCATGCACCATAACTACTGAAGCCCACGTGCCTAGAGCCCGTGCTTCTCAACAAGAGAAGCCACTGCAATGAGAAGCCCATGCACTGCAACCAAGAGTAGGCCCTGCTTGCTGCAACTAAAGAAAGCCCACGCACAGCAACAAAGAACCAACACAGCCAAAAATAAATAAATAAAATAAATAAATTTATTTTTTAAAAAGCCAATCTTCTAATTTGGCATGAAAATTAAACTTTAATCTATTTTGTAATGTCAATTAATTACATACTGAAATCTTAAGGGCAAAAAAAATTTCACACATAAACTGTTCTGGTCATGGCCTTCCACCCTAGTCTAGCCCAGTGAATCCTTAACCTTGGTTTTTGGTTTATTTTTCTTAATTTTTAAAAATGTTTTTTAATTTTTAAAAATGTTTATATATATATATATATATTTTTTTTTTTTTTTTTTTTTTTTTTCTTTTGGCCATGCCATGCAGCTTGCGGGATCTCAGTTCTCCAGCCAGGACTTGAACCTGGGCCCACGGCAGTGAAAGCACCGAGTCCTAACCACTGGACTGCCAGGGAAGTCCCTCCTTGACCTTGTTAATTCCAGACCTGGCCTGAACCCTAAATTCACCACAGTTGCAAGGCTGTACAAGATCTCACTCTTGCCTCTCCTTTCAGTCTCACCTAGCACCCCTCTTCTCACTCTGCACACCAAGCAGATGAAACTTTTAGTTCCCTGAATGCCCTGGGATTGACCTTGCCTGAGGCCTCAAAGCCTCCACGTAAACTGTTTCCTTGCCTGGAATGCTACCCTCCCTAACCATCTCCTTCTTTTGGAAAAATCATGCTCACCATTTAGGTTTCAACAGAAATATCATTTCCCCAGTAAAGCAATCCTTCCTTTCCCAAAGTAGGTCAGGTTCCTGTCCTGGAGGAACTATGCGAAAGCACCTCCCAAGGCCTGAACTGCTCTGAAGCCAGCACAGAACCATGGAGTTTCCTGCTCAAAGAAAGCAGGCTGGGACCTTTGTAAGTTGCCCTTAAGCAAGGCATTCCCCTTCTCAGAATGAAGGAGGAATGTGTATAACACCTAAAAATCCCCAATTAAAAGCTGTTTTGGTTTAGAAATCATGCTTGCTTGCTTTTCATGTTATATCATAAGGAGAGAAATATGCCCCCTCAGTGCCCTAAATAAGGGAAGAGAGTTGTGATTGGATATTACCCTGGACCCAAAACTTCTACCCTCAGGAAGCAGTGAAATGGATCAGAACACCAGCACCACACACACACAAGCACACACACACACACACACACACACACACACACACGACAGTAGGACGGGAGTCAGTTAGTTTGTGCAGTAGCTCATCAGCAGTCTGTAAGCTAAACCTCCTTGCTGGCTCCCTTCCCCGCCACTCCGTCCAGTCGCCAGCTGTAGAGCCATCCGTGCATGTGCAAAGCTCCACCTTCAGTCAGAGGTCTAGAAGCAGTGCCTTTATAACAATAGTGATAAACTGGAGTCACAGGGCACAGAGAGCCAGTGAAAACCTTGGCTTGGTTACTACCTTTTGGTGCCCTGGGTTGTCTGTCTCATTAGAAGCAAAAGACCTAGAGCCAGACCTGATTCTGATAAGAGGAGGGAAGCAGCTCCAAATCTGACAAAGCCCAGAACAGCCTTCACCTCCATAGCTCCCATCCTGCCTGCACTTCTCTTTGTAAAGCAGACTCCGTCCTTTCTTCAGCGTTCCTCTTCCCAACAGAATCTAAGTTCCATGAAGGCAGAAACGCCTCTGTCTTGCTCCCTGTGGTATCTCAGCAGGTAGCTCAGAATAAGACCTCTATAAATATTCATTGAAAAAAGGAATCTCTGTCTCTTCTTCATTATCATACCATTCTGTATCTTAATCCTAAATGCCATCTTATTGTATGCATTCTGCACTGCATTCATTCATTTTTTTCTTTCATTTAATCATTTATTTAACTGACATTTATACAACACCTGCTAAGCTCTGAGGAAGCAAGTGTTAGTATTACAGATTCCTTATCTTTAAGAAGCTCATAATCCATAAGAAGCCCGCAGAGAGTAAAGAATCCACCACCATCTGACGCAGAAGTGCCACAACAGAGGGTAGGAAGGGAACGACAGACATGAAAAGTAAAACAGCAATGAGGAACTCTCTCTCCTATCAAATTAGCAAACATAAAAATAAAAGAGTAATAGTCACTCTCTTCTTGGTCCTTCCTAACAGAATCCCAGTTTTTCTTTGGGTGTTCATGCCTCATCTATGCAGTCAGATGACTCAAGAGAAGTTGACTTTATCCTGAGATCCAAAGGCTGATTCCAAATAAACCAAAGATCATAATCCTATTCGGTGGGTGGCCAGTGATTGGTTCAAGAACCCAAGCTTGGACTTCCCTGGTGGCACAGTGGTTAAGAATCCGCCTGCCGGGCTTCCCTGGTGGCGCAGTGGTTGAGGGTCCGCCTGCCGATGCAGGGGACACGGGTTCGTGCCCCGGTCTGGGAAGATCCCACATGCCGCGGAGCATTCAGGCCCGTGAGCCATGGCCGCTGAGCCTGTGCATCCGGAGCCTGTGCTCCGCAACGGGAGAGGCCACAACAGTGAGAGGCCCGCGTACCGCAAAAAAAAAAAAAAAAAGAATCCGCCTGCCAATGTAGGGGACACGGGTTCGATCCCTGGTCTGGGGAGATCCCACATGCCATAGAGCAACTAAGCCCGTGCGCCACAGCTACTGATCCCGCGAGCCACAACTACTGAGTCCATGTGCCGCAGCTACTGAAGCTCGTGCGCCTAGAGCCTGTGCTCCGCAACAAGAGAAGCCACCGCAATGAGAAGCCTGCGCACCGCAACGAAGAGTAGCCCCCTCTCGCCGCAACTGGAGAAAGCCGGGCGCAGCAACGAAGACCCAACGCAGCTAAAAATAAATAAATTAATTAATTATCTAAAAAAAAGAAAAGATCTCAAGCTTAAGGTTAGAGTTAGATTCCCTCAGGAACCATTCTATGTCCAGGAAAAAGCACATTACCTGAAAATGGCCCAGTCAGACAGAAAAGTGGAACTTTATTCCATCATGAGGATAGCATTTCTCCCCCTCACGAGCAAGGAAGCAGGCTGCCCCAGCCTGTGATGTGAGGGGGCCCTGAGGACAATGTTAGCCCATGGGGGGAATGGGGAGCAACTGCAGATATGAGATAACTACAGAAAAATAGGGTAGAAACTCAAATTATAGCATGCCTGGAGCCTGCCCTACTTATGTGGTTCCCGCTATAGCAGTGATTATCATACATTCCTTATTGTTGAAGACAATATGAGTTGGTTGTTAACTTGGATCCAAAAGTATCCTAACTGAAAAAGTAAAGGTATTGTGAAACTGTAACATAGGAAATGTTGATGCCAATACTACTGGCCCCAAAAAAGTAGACTGCCAAATAATACACACATAGTGATTACAGTGATTTTTTTTTTTTTTTTTTTTTTTTTTTTTTGTGGTACGCGGGCCTCTCACTGTTGTGGCCTCTACCGTTGCGGAGAACAGGCTCCAGACGTGCAGTCTCAGCGGCCATGGCTCACAGGCCCAGCCGCTCCGCGGCATGTGGGATCTTCCCGGACCGGGGCACGAACCCGTGTCCCCTGCATCGACAGGCGGACTCTCAACCACTGCGCCACCAGGGAAGCCCTATAATAGTTTTTTAAAAATGAAAATAACAGAATAAATTTACTGAAAGTTCTGGAAGGGTACTTCTGGAAGTACCCTCCATAATAAATCTCCTGAATCAACTTAAAAAAAAAAAAAAGAAACAATTTCTCAGAAAGCATCATTTTATATTCTAACAGAAATCTATTGTTTTTGATAATGTTAGTTGAAGTAGCCATCTAGAAACAATCCGTTTTCGAAAGAACATAGAATACTTCTACAAAGATTTATTACCGATATGGATTTCCTTTTTTAACTTAATGACTCACCAGCAAAATCCTTTAGAATTGGAAGGCTCTGTACTTGGTAAGAGTGCCAAAGTTAGCCACTGATATATTCCCCTGAGTATAATTTGGAAGAAACTGCTGTGTAAATCTGAATACTGTAAAGCTGTAAATCATGAATCTTTTTGAATCTAGTTTCCCTATGAATAGTGCCTAATGCTTGAGAGTAGAATCACTAATGTGGTGGCGGGGAGAATACGGGATCTCTACTGTGCTAAACGCCTGTGCAAAATCTTCTACTGAACCTACATCCAGAGGATCAGCTGCAGATTCAGCACAAATGAAAGCAGAGGACTGGGCCCTGGGGCGGGCAGACCTAACTTTCTGACCACTATTACAAGGACTGATGCCTTGAGGTTGGGTAATATTCTTAGAGTTCCAGAAGTTATCACAGGAAAGGGACGCTAAAAAGGGGGGCCATTCTTGGGCTTCCCTGGTGGCGCAGTGGTTGAGAGTCCGCCTACCGATGGAGAGGACACGGGTTCGTGCCCCGGTCTGGGAAGATCCCACATGCCGCGGAGCAGCTGGGCCCGTGAGCCATGGCCGCTGAGCCTGCGCGTCCGGAGCCTGTGCTCCGCAACGGGAGAGGCCACAACAGTGAGAGGCCCACGTACCACAAAAAAAAAAAAAATACAGACTGAAAGTAAGGGGATGGAAAAAGATATTCCATGCAAATGGAAACCAAAAGAAAGCTGGAGTAGCAATTCTCATATCAGACAAAATAGACTTTAAAATAAAGACTACTAGAAGAGACAAAGAAGGACACTACCTAATGATCAAGGGATCGATCCAAGAAGAAGATATAACAATTGTAAATATTTATGCACCAAACATAGGAGCACCTCAATACATAAGGCAAATACTAACAGCCATAAAAGGAGAAATCGACAGTAACACAATCATAGTAGGGGACTTTAACACCCCACTTTCACCAATGGACAGATCTTCCAAAATGAAAATAAATAAGGAAACACAAGCTTTAAATGATACATTAAACAAGATGGACTTAATTGATATTTATAGGACATTCCATCCAAAAACAACAGAATACACATTTTTCTCAAGTGCTCATGGAACATTCTCCAGGATAGATCATATCTTGGGTCACAAATCAAGCCTTGGTAAATTTAAGAAAATTGAAATTGTATCAAGTGTCTTTTCTGACCACAATGCTATGAGACTAGATATCAATTACAGGAAAAGAGCTGTAAAAAATACAAACACATGGAGGCTAAACAATACACTACTTAATAACGAAGTGATCACTGAAGAAATCAAAGAGGAAATTAAAAAATACCTAGAAACAAATGACAATGGAGACACGACGACCCAAAACCTATGGGATGCAGCAAAAGCAGTTCTAAGAGGGAAGTTTATAGCAATACAATCCCACCTTAAGAAACAGGAAACATCTCGAATAAACAACCTAACCTTGCACCTAAAGCAATTAGAGAAAGAAGAACAAAAACACCCCAAAGTTAGCAGAAGGAAAGAAATCATAAAAATCAGATCAGAGGGCTTCCCTGGTGGCGCAGTGGTTGAGAGTCCGCCTGCCGATGCAGGGGACACGGGTTCGTGCCCCGGTCTGGGAGGATCCCACATGCCGCAGAGCGGCTGGGCCCGTGGGCCATGGCTGCTGAGCCTGCGCATCCGGAGCCTGTGCTCTGCAGGGGGAGAGGCCACGGCAGTGAGAGGCCCGCCTACCGCAAAAAAAAAAAAAAAAAAAAAAAAAAAAAAAAAAAAAATCAGATCAGAAATAAATGAAAAAGAAATGAAGGAAACGATAGCAAAGATCAATAAAACTAAAAGCTGGTTCTTTGAGAAGATAAACAAAATTGATAAACCATTAGCCAGACTCATCAAGAAAAGAAGGGAGAAGACTCAAATCAATAGAATTAGAAATGAAAAAGGAGAAGTAACAACTGACACTGCAGAAATACAAAAGATCATGAGAGATTACTACAAGCAACTCTATGCCCATAAAATGGACAACCTGGAAGAGATGGACAAATTCTTAGAAATGCACAACCTGCCAAGACTGACTCAGGAAGAAATAGAAAATATGAATAGACCAATCACAAGCACTGAAATTGAAACTGTGATTAAAAATCTTCCATCAAACAAAAGCCCAGGACCAGATGGCTTCACAGGCGAATTCTATCAAACATTTAGAGAAGAGCTAACACCCATCCTTCTCAAACTCTTCCAAACAATATCAGAGGAAGGAACACTCCCAAACTCATTCTACGAGGCCACCATCACCTTGATACCAAAACAAACAAACAAAAAAAAAAGTAAAGTCATTCTTGAGTTTAACGTATTGTTACAGAATGTGCTGAGTGTCGTGAAGGCCATGTGCATGGTGCTGATAATGTCTGATGGGGGAATGACTTGATCTAGGAAAGTTGGAGGAATTCTCTCAGTTATCCATTGCTGCACAACAAACTACTCCAAAATGTAATAACTAAAAACAACAATCTTGAAGAAGAGGAGCCTTTTACTTGCTCACAATTTTGTAATTTGGGCTCAGCTGGTCCGTTCCCCTATTGGTCTTGTCGGGGGTCACTCACGCGCTGCATGCAGCTGGCACATAGGTTGGGGCACAGCTAGGATCCTCTCATGTGGTCTCTCCATTTGGTGTCTCCAGCAGGGGAATCAGACCTTTGATATGTCAGCCCAAGTCTTCCAAGAGCACAAAAGCGGAAGATGCTTTTCTTAAGGGTTAGGCTCGGAACCGGTGCAGCAACATTAGGTGCTGAATTCTGTTGGTTACAGCAGTCACAATGCCAACCCAGAGTCAAGGGGAGGGGACTACACAAGGGCACGAATACTGGAAGGTGTAATTCATCAGGGGCCACGTTGTAACAAACTACCAGAGTAACACTAGCTAGAGATCTGGACGGTGAGTAGGAGGTAACTGGGCAAAGAGGATGGAAGACTGTTCCAGGCAGGGGAAATGGCACCTGCAAAGCAATTACAGCAGAGGGGCATGAGAGCTTCTAAGTGACTGAAAGAAAACCAGTGTACCTGGAGTGCAGAAACCCAGGGGAGAGTGCTTACAGGCAGGAAAGACCATGCCATGCCATTATACCCCTTAGCTATCCTCTGTGTGCACGTGGTAAAATCCCAAGGGAAACTGGCTTAAGCCAAAACAATGAAATCAACAGAAACAAAAAGAGAAAGAGAGGGAGAGAATTTATTAGTTCATGCGCCTGAAAAGGCCAGGGCACACTTCATTCCAAGTATGGTTGTATCCAGGGCTCAGACGGTATCACCAGAATTTGTCTACCTCCGTCTCTTAGCTCTGCCTTCCTCTTGGTTGCCTTTGCTCTCAGGCAGCTTCTGAAGCTCTAGGCTTATGTCCTCCCAGATTTAAGTCCTATAGAAAAGAGAGCTCCTTTCTCCCTGTGACTGAACAGTCAGCCAATGTTCCAGGATGGTATCAGAATCAGTCTGGGGCCCAATAGGAATCAGATGGCACACTCCAATTAGCATAATTTTAAAAGAATTCATTTACAAGAGGACTATTCAGGGCTGTGCTGGAGCTGGCCCATAGCAACTTATAAAAGCTGACTCAACATTTCCTCCCAACTCCGTGTTCAGTGACTTCACACTGGTAGCTTGAAATGGGCCGTGATGGGAATATTTACACCATGGCAATTGGCAAGTGCTACAAATTAAGGCTCCGTCCCACCCCACTGCCACCCCCCACTGCAGCTGCTTAACAGCACATCACTGGACTATGTACAAAGGTGTGGGAGAGGTATAGGGATCCTGCAAGGACCCAGGACTAATAGCAGGGGAGGTCCAGAGGAACAGGGGGAGAGAGAGGTTACTAGAATCGAGGAGAGAGGAGTGGTGACGCCAGTAGTCTAAGGGATATCACAAGAAAGGAGCTGGAGGATAAATATCCCGACCTTATTTTCTGCACCAATGAGGGTAACGTCGTTTTATAGATTCTGGAAAGAAAAAGCTAAAATGACATAATCAGTTGTTAAATCAATTCATATTATTGGAATTTAGAGTATTTAGCTGCCAATTTATTTGCCTAACATCAAAAAGTACGGTGTTGGCTTTAGAAATTCCCCATCCTTTCCTTGCTGGAAACTCCCATGGCCTGACAGTTCAGGAGCCAGTCCGTTCTTGTCATGAACTTCCTCCTTCCACTGGTTTCAGATTCACTTCTATATATAAGCATAAGAACTGCCACTGATATGGGAATTTATTATATAACAAAATGGTGTTTTAAAACATTAGAGAAAATATATAATATTCAATAAATAGCATTGAGACAATTGTCTAGTCATTTGGAAAAAAAAAAAAATCAGGTCCCAACTCATACCAAGATCATATGTTAAATGTCCTGAAAACAATCTGTACAATAATTCCCACTTTTCTGTGGTCCGTATTCTCTCCATAGTATCCTTTTGCGATTTTTTTTTGAAGCAGATAACTTTGTGTAAAATATATTAAAAAGATTAAAATGTACATAAGAAAATAAATCATTCCCTTGTGGTAAACAGCACTAAGGCCATCCGTTCTATTCAATCCAAAAGTTTAGTTGATGAGGCTACTTATATGTGTAATTCAAAAGCATTCCAAAGGAGATGAATCCAAATGATGAGATTTTTATTTTTCTTCTCTTCAAATTCCACTCAAGGGCACTGTTTATTTTAACAGGGATGTGCAAATTTTACAGATGTAAAATTGTAAGAAACTGTATTTGGAAAACCTGAGTTAGTAGACACCATATTCTAATGTGTTCAGTAATGATTTGTGCCTCTTAGATGTACTTCAGGCCTCTGCTGGCTTGCTTGACCCCTAATCCAGCTCTGCCTGCAGAATTTATATTTTTGGTAGGCACAGCCTCTTGGAGTAATGAATTCTATATTTTAATGTATGCTATATAAAGAGGGACTTCCTTTTATTTTTATTAGAAAGGCAGTCAGGCTTCAAGGAATGTTACCTATTTTTATTTTTCAGATTTGAGAAAATAATCCAGGATTGTTCTTCATGAATTTAAGACTTAACTTTTTTTGCAAATAGAATCTTTTTATTTTTAACCAGCATACCTAATTCTTTCTGCCCTTGATCATTTTTAATGTCCTCTCTGGGTCTTTTCTAGCTCTATTATATCTTTGAGAGACCAGAACCCTATGAAATATTCATCATATAAAATATTCCAGAGCCAGGCCCTCCTTCACTTACAGTCAGCTCTCTTTTTCTACAACCGTCCCCAGACCTGTTTTCAATCATTCCCCGGACACATCTCCCAGACCTGTGCTTGCCAGGGCCAGAACCTTATTTGAGAGTCCACCACTTGTCCCTCCTTTTTTTTTTTTTTTTTTTTTTTTGCTGTACGCGGGCCTCTCCCTGTTGTGGCCTCTCCCGTTGTGGAGCACAGGCTCCGGACGCGCAGGCTCAGCGGCCATGGCTCACGGGCCCAGCCGCTCCGTGGCATGTGGGATCCTCCGGGACCGGGACACGAACCCGTGTCCCCTGCATCGGCAGGTGGACTCTCAACCACTGCGCCACCAGGGAAGCCCTGTCCCTACATTTTGACATGAACTCAATCCAACCAAAACAAAAATCACACTTGAGACCATAATCTTTCCTTCATCAGATATTTATAGGAGATTTAGGATGTGCCACGCATGGTGCTAGGTATGTAGTCGTGGGGATAGGGGGTGTTTTCAGATATTGATAAGAAGCAGCAGATTCCTTGATTTTTCCTTGGCAGAGAGGACCTTACTGAACCGGGTTTTGTCTCTATCTACTCACTGTACAGTTTGGTACCCAAGCCTTGGCCCTCCTGAGATAAATACAATTTGAAGAAGGATTTGTTCACACTCATCACACACACACACAAAAGCATCAGACCCTAAGAAACACACAGTCTAATGGGGAAGACATACAAATTAAAAACTATATATATATAGACTAGATATAGATATAGGTATAGGTATAGATATGTAAGTGTTATGGGATTCACCCCATCTCCAGGAAGTTGTGTTCGTTTCCTATTAATGCTGTAGCACACGCTTAGCGGTTCAATTCAACACAAATATATTCTCTTACAGTTCTGGGGGTCAGAAGTCAGAAATGAGTCTTAAAGGTTAAAATGAATGTGTTTGACAGGGCTGGTTCTTTCTGGAGGCTCCAGAGGAGAATATGTTCCTCGTCATTTCCAGCTTTTCGAGGCTGCCAGCATCCTTCGGCTCATGGCTGCATCACTCCAATCTCTGCTTCCACCATCACACCGCCTTCTTCTCCTCTCACTGACCTTCCTGTCTTCTTCTTATAAGGCCCCTTGTGATCACTCAGACCCACCTGGATAATCCAGGATACTCTCCCAGCTCAGGATCCTTAACTTAATCACATCTGCAAAGTCCCTTTCCTGTGTAAAATAAAACCTAGTATGATTAACTAACTTTCCCAACATCCCAGCTGGCAAGCAGAGGAGTCAGGATTCAGATGGTATCTGCCCAGAGCCTTTGCTCCGGAGCACTAGGCTGTAAAAGAAATGAAGGAGAAGGGCATTCCAGGACAAGAAAACAGTGTATTAAAAGGTCCAGAGGCCTGAAAGAGCCCAGAGCCTGCAAGTTATAACTGGGGTGAGGGTGTGAAGAGAAGAGTGGTGGAAAATAAAGATGGGAAGGGGGGCTTCCCTGGTGGCGCAGTGGATGAGAGTCCACCTGCCGATGCAGGGGACACGGGTTCGTGCCTCGGTCCGGGAAGATCCCACATGCCTTGGAGCAGCTGGGCCCGTGAGCCATGGACGCTGAGCCTGCGCGTCCGGAGCAACGGGAGAGGCCACAACAGTGAGAGGCCCGTGTACCGCAAAAAAAAAAAAAAAAAAAAAGATGGGAAGGGGGACAGAGATTCGAGGTGACAGACTCCATGGGGGGTGGGGAAGGTGGAGTTTTTCTTCTGTCAATAATGGTGAATCATTAAAAGATTTTACAAAGGAGGATAATCTGATTTGATGGTCGTTTGAGAAAGGTAACTGG
Source organism: Mesoplodon bidens (assembly GCF_964165515.1). Lineage (NCBI taxonomy): Eukaryota > Metazoa > Chordata > Mammalia > Artiodactyla > Ziphiidae > Mesoplodon > Mesoplodon bidens. Next base: position 26,396,963 of record NC_138168.1, read on the forward strand.
TGGCAGTGTTTTGGAAGAAAATTACAGAGGTGTTAATTTAGCAACAAGGTTATTACAAAGGTCGAGGTAGGAGAGGATGGGAGCCTGCCCTGAAGCCTGGGTGAAGAGGAAGGCCGGTCTGAAGAGTCACGGAAGAAGTCGAATCAACTGGGTTTTGCTGACAACGTCTGTATGGGTGTGAGGGAGGTAAAGAGGGCAGAGTTAAGCGTGTCTCGAGTTTCCGGCGTGGCAGCTGGGTATCACTAAATTGAGATGAGTGGTAGAAGTTTCACATATTAGATGGTATGCAAAGCCCTGTGTTTGGATTGATAAAGTAATTGAGGGCTTTCCACCCTCTGAGAAACTGAACTCTTACGATGCCAGGAGACAACCCTACACAGTAGTCAGCCAGTGACTCGGGTCCAACAGCCCTGTCACAGGGTCCCTACGTTCTAGCCACCTGGTCTGATCTTGTGAGCACAGCCTAATGGAGCTGAAAACAGCGGTGTCAACAAACTAAGCTGCCCACCAAGCACAGCATAGTCTAAGCCTTGCGTGAACTAAGTAGACATTCTAAGAGGACTTCAGAAAAGAGTCAAAGCTTTTTTCTTTCCCGAGGGTAGGTTGAGGCTTACTGAGGGTATAAGACAAATTGCCCCATGAAACAGTGAGCAGAAGCACAAGCGAGCTTAGAGTACAGTGCTGACTTATGAAGGACATTCCCTTCCGAGGAAAGTGATGTAATTTTTACTCTCTTATGGAACAGCTAGGAAAGATGCTCATTTTTATTGAGCGTCTCGTGCCAAGCCACCACCTTAAGAAGCATTGTCCCATTTTCCAGAGAAGGTAAAAGAACTTCCCTAAATCACACAGATGCTTAAGGGGCAGAGCCCGGGCGGGAACTCGGGAGAGACCGGCTCAGAGCTGGAGCTCCGGGAAACCTAGCGGGGCCTGGTGTGGACAGGCCGTCGGCGCAGCAGGGCCGGGAGACTCACATGAGGAAAAGTAGGGAGGCAGGACTTGGCACAGGTAGTTAATTATTCCAGAAAGGAGCCCTTCTGACTGGAGACTTTCAGTTTGCCTACTACTGCTGGGTGTTCTAAGCATTTCACTTTGGCAGTAAACATCCAACTTTGTTTAGTAACACGGGCGTACACGGGCGTATACCTGGAATATCCAGTGACTGCTCACTGCCATGAATAATTATTGCAAAATAACAGCTGTGAGGAGATCATGCGGCAGCAGCCCCTCCTTTCTACACTTGGGTCTGAGCTACCAACTACAGGCTACTTTCCAGAGTCCCCAGGAACCAGTCTAGCCGCTGAACATTCCAGATATGGAGTTTCATTGGTCACCTTCCAGATACGTCGTTCTATGGGTGAGAACGATGACTAACCAGCAGGCTGATTTACATGCAAGTTCCTACTTGGCCTTTCTCCTGTCAGCAGAATCTACTAATGTCTTCTAGCTATTTTCCTACTTCAGTATAAAAAATTGTTACACTCTTGGCAGCAAAGCACATCCAGCCAAGTGACAAGCAAAGAAAGGTTAAGGAGAAGTCCAGCCCAGATATAAGGTGGGCTGGACTTGACCAGGAAGAGCAAGAGCACACACTGGCCAAGAAGTGTTGCAAAGAAGGAATTTTCTAGAGCCTTACGCCAACTGCAGTTATTATCCTGGGCAAAGTTACAGTTTCACTTCTGATTTATATTAACCAGTACTACAAACACATAATGAGTGGCCTAATTCTTTTCCAGTGGATTTTCCTTTTTTTTGTTTGTTTTGGCCATGTGGCATGGGGGATCTTAGCTCCCCGACCAGGGATTGAACTTGTGCCCCCTGCTGTGGAAGGGCAGAGTCTTAACCACTGGACCACCAGGGAAATCCCTCGATTTTCCTTTTATTAGAGCTATACCCTGGTAGGCTGCTTAAAATAATAATTTAATAAATCAACTCAGTACAACTTTAAGCTCAACACTGAATTAAATTTTCAAATATATCATTACACTATTTAATAAATATGAATTTGGGTTTTTTTTTAAAGTTTTTTGAGGTATACTTTTACATTCCATGAAATTCACCCATTTTAAGTGTACAATTCAATAACTTTTAGTATATTTACAGAGTTGTGCAACCATCACCACAATAAGAATTCTTATTTGAGGGGTTTCCCTGGTGGTGCAGTGGTTAAGATTCCACCTGCCAATGCAGGGGACACGGGTTCGAGCCCTGGTCCAGGAAGATCCCACATGCCGCGGAGCAACTTAGCCCGTGCGCCACAACTACTGAGCCTGTGCTCTAGACCCCGTGAGCCACAACTACCAAGCCCGCACGCTGCAAGTACAGAAGCTTGCTCTCCTAGAGCCCACGCACCGCAACAAAGAGTAGCCCTCGCTCGCTGCAACTAGAGGAAGCCCACGTGCAGCAACGAAGACCCATCGCAGCGAAAAATAAAATAAATAAATTTAAAAAGAAAAAGAATTTTCTTTTTTCTTTTGGCCACACAGTGTGGCTTGCCTGTAAGATCCCTGAACAGGGATTGAACCTGGGGCCACAGCAGTGGAAGTGCTGAGTCTTAACCTCTGGACCACCTGGGAAATCCCAAGAATTCATTTTTGAGCTTATTTTTTATTTGAATTTTTCAAAAGTAAATGATAAGCGACAGAAAGGTCTGTCACCTAAGTTATTGAATAAACTTTTATTGCATTTTCCTTGAGTGGCCAGAGGTCTCCCTCACCACCTTTTCAGACACCTGTGCTTGGAGACACAGTGTGTCCAGATAATGTGGTTTATTGTTCCAACTCATCCTCTGGTTTGACTGTTACTTGATGTCCCCTGAAGTGAATGACCATTGAGTAGGGAGGAAACTGTGCCCTCTCCTTCCAATGGGCCTCATCATCACACATGGCCACCAGTGACCAAACAACTCCTGATGTCACCAACAAGTGCTTTTGGAGAGCCATAAAATCAGGCATCTTAATGATTCTTGACAGCAGCAGTGGGAAGTCCCCTCATGGATCAACAAGGACAGGTATTGCTATTGTTGCTTCAACACTGATTCCAATTCCCTTCACCCACCTACATCAGTCACTATTACCTTGAAATGTGAGACAAATCTCTTTCCAGTTTTTTCCTTTCCCACATGGATCTCTGTGACCTTGATTTTGGCTTTCTTTTCTTCCTTTACGCTTGAAATGGTTATTAATCCTTCCATCAAAGGCATCTTCGGGCTTCCCTGGTGGCGCAGTGGTTGAGAGTCCGCCTGCCGATGCAGGGGACACGGGTTCGTGCCCCGGTCTGGGAAGGTCCCACATGCCGCAGAGCGGCTGGGCCTGGGAGCCATGGCCGCTGAGCCTGCGCGTCCGGAGCCTGTGCTCCGCAGCGGGAGAGGCCACAACAGTGAGGGGACCGCGTACCGCAAAAAAAAAAAAAAAAAAAGGCATCTTCATTACTGTCTCCTTCTCCCCTCTCTTCACGAACTACCACTGCAGAACGTACCAAACGTTTTACTTATGAACGCCTCATACACCGAAATTGAAAACTTGGTCTGTGGAGCTGAAAACTCTAAAGTTCTATAGTCAGCTCTTCCAGGAGTTGCCTTTAAACTCTCAGTCTTCGCAGTCCACTCTCTGACCACTGTCTCCTGTCTTTGCAGCTCTGACTTCAATAATTCTTCCTTTGTCTGGGATCTACAATCCATTAATCCTCAAACCATTTCACTGTCCATAACATCATCATGTCTGTCCTGAACCAGCTTCCATCAATGACTCATTACTCCCTACACCTCTCCCTTCATCAGACTTGCCTGGTAAAACCCTAACCCATGGCAAAACCAACTGTCCATCAGCTTCACCTCTGCAAAAGTGCAGCTGAACGTGGCTGGAGGAGAACAACCAACCATGCGGGGTGGCTCAGTTCCTTTACTGCTGTCTGGCAATCTTGTTACGTTTCCCTACATCGTTCACTCTTCAAGACAACTGTTTCACACCTTCTCTTCTCTCCTCAAACCTCACACAGACCACCTTACCTCCCATTTCCCTAAGAAAAGAGAAACAACCAGAAAAAAGCTTTCTATGTGCTCCCATTACCACATCTACCATATCCTCTGCTTTATCACATGTGGTCATAGATAAACTATCCAAGCTCCCTGTTCCAGGTCACTGTCTCCACTTGGGTACTAGACCCTATGTTCTCTCACCTACTCAATGACATTGTTTCAGAAATTATTCCTATCTCCCCTGCTTAGTCAAGTTTTCCTCTCTACTAGATCATTCCCAACAGCCTATCAACATGTTCTAAAATATCCTCATCTTAGCACATGACAACATGTACCTCTCAATTTCACATTAATCTCCCTTCTGGCTTCTGCCCTTATCTCTCTGCTTCCCCTCAAACAGAACTTGGAAATGCACACTGTCGGTACGTGCTGTCTACAATTGGTCTCTTCGGAATCTCCTCCAATCATCTTTTCACTGCTTTCATCATGATCACCTGTGAGGTCCGTGTTGTTAAATCCAACAGTCAAACCTGAGTCCAAGTCTTACCCGACCTCTTAGCAGCATTTGCGTGGCTGAACTTTCTCTGCTCCCTGAAACACTTTCTTCCCTAGGCTCCCAAGATTATCCTCTCTCTTACTTCTGCTCGGTCTCACTGGCTGCTCTTTCTGTCTCCTCTGCTAATTCCTCGTCATCTCCCTGACCTCTGTGGATGCAGTGCCTCAGGGATGAATTCCTGGAACATTTTCCCTTCTCTAGATGTACCCCCCAGATGACCTTAGGCAGCCTGTAGCTTTAAATACTATCAATATGCTGCTGATTCC